>NW_026607191.1:130000-135139 GCF_029890125.1 Rhinichthys klamathensis goyatoka
GGAGATGGAGTGCGGGACGCTGGGCTCGGGGGGAGATGGAGTGCGGGACGCTGGGCTCGGGGGGGAGATGGAGTGCGGGACGCTGGGCTCGGGGGGGAGATGGAGTGCGGGACGCTGGGCTCGGGGGAGATGGAGTGCGGGACGCTGGGCTCGGGGGGAGATGGAGTGCGGGACGCTGGGCTCGGGGGAGATGGAGTGCGGGACGCTGGGCTCGGGGGGAGATGGAGTGCGGGACGCTGGGCTCGGGGGGAGATGGAGTGCGGGACGCTGGGCTCGGGGGGAGATGGAGTGCGGGACGCTGGGCTCGGGGGGAGATGGAGTGCGGGACGCTGGGCTCGGGGGGAGATGGAGTGCGGGACGCTGGGCTCGGGGGGGAGATGGAGTGCGGGACGCTGGGCTCGGGGGGAGATGGAGTGCGGGACGCTGGGCTCGGGGGGAGATGAAGTGCGGGACGCGCTGGGCTCGGGGGGGAGATGGAGTGCGGGACGCTGGGCTCGGGGGGAGATGGAGTGCGGGACGCTGGGGCTCGGGGGGGAGATGGAGTGCGGGACGCTGGGCTCGGGGGGGAGATGGAGTGCGGGACGCTGGGCTCGGGGGGAGATGGAGTGCGGGACGCTGGGCTCGGGGGGAGATGGAGTGCGGGACGCTGGGCTCGGGGGGAGATGGAGTGCGGGACGCTGGGCTCGGGGGGAGATGGAGTGCGGGACGCTGGGCTCGGGGGGAGATGGAGTGCGGGACGCTGGGCTCGGGGGGAGATGGAGTGCGGGACGCTGGGCTCGGGGGAGATGGAGTGCGGGACGCTGGGCTCGGGGGGAGATGGAGTGCGGGACGCTGGGCTCGGGGGGAGATGGAGTGCGGGACGCTGGGCTCGGGGGGGAGATGGAGTGCGGGACGCTGGGCTCGGGGGGGGAGATGGAGTGCGGGACGCTGGGCTCGGGGGGAGATGGAGTGCGGGACGCTGGGCTCGGGGGGGAGATGGAGTGCGGGACGCTGGGCTCGGGGGGAGATGGAGTGCGGGACGCTGGGCTCGGGGGGAGATGGAGTGCGGGACGCTGGGCTCGGGGGGAGATGGAGTGCGGGATGCTGGGCTCGGGGGGAGCTTAGTAATACTTAGTACAAAAAAGACTGGTGAGTGGAAGCTCCGCAAATCCACAAATAGAAAGAGCAAAGTGTGGGAGACATTTGCCGAAATAATGAAAGATGATGACTAGGGCTGAAACGATTCATCGAGTTACTCGATTACAAAAATTCCTCGAGGCAAAAACTCTGCCTCGAAGCCTCGTTAAATTCCTATGACGCGCAGGGATCTATACTTTAGCGCGTGATACATTTTGAATTTAGTTGGCGCGATGGCGGAGAGTAAAGATGTCCATAAACGGCAGAGAATGTCTAAAGTTTGGGATCATTACATACTTAAAGAGGAGGAAGAGAACAAGGTGCAATGTGTCTACTGCAAAGTAGACCTGGCATACCACAACAGTACGACTTCAATGATTCAGCATCTGAACCAAAAACATCCACTCCGTGCTGTTTCACCAAGCGTCGCTGAAACAAGGTAAACTACTGGTGTGTTCACACCGAACGCGGATAGAGCGTCAAATACGCGTTTATCGCGTCTAGTTAGACGCTTGAACATTCGCTCGAGGTCAAAATGTTCAACTTGTGCGGAAGACGTTCGCGGCAAACGCGTAGCCCAATTCGCGTCAGTCGCGACACCCCGGCGCGAATTATGCGTCTATTCGCGTCTTTGCATGTAATCTACTCGCTCAAATAATTAAATTTGCGTTCGGTGTGAACACAAGCCTATGATACATTGATGTTCGCTGATTTTAATCCCATACCGTATTTGTAGCGATGTCGTGTGATGCGGTTTGACTAGATATGATGTTTAGCTTTGATGTTTTTAAGTAGTAAACGTATTCACGTTCAATTGCAAGAGACTAGAGAGTAGCCTAAAAAAAGAAACCCCTTCACACGCACGCACCCTCGTCTCTCTCACGCGCCAGTCAGATCAATTGCGGCAATGCATCACATATGCTTACATTTTTATGTAGCCACGCAACAATAATTTCAGCATGCCTTCACTGTATACACCGGGACGTGATGGAGGAACAAATATTGTATTGCAGTCTTTGCGAGACCTTGTTTGTATGTCACGTCTTCCAAATAGTTACAGACAACAACAAAAAATGAAATTCCCCAGCCGGCTTCTCCAAATCCACTCGTACTTTTGGGGAAGACATTTTAATCGGGTACCAAAATAATTGAGCATAGAACATTGTTGGCACTTATACTAAATGGGTAAAAATTGCAATAAATAGGCTTAGTTTTTGGAGCCAAATGTTGGAGTTGGAATAAATACCAGTTTTTTTTTTTGTTTTTTTGTTTTTATAAATAAAAGCCAAATGCTTGATCATTTTACAGCCACATCATTTTCGTTATGCATTATTTGTTTTGGTTGTTTAAAAACACTAAAAAATGTTTTATCCGATTACTCGATTAATCAATCGATTAAGTGCTAGATTAATTGATTACAAAAAGAATCGATAGCTGCAGCCCTAATGATGACCAAAGTGCTGGCTTTGTCATGTGCAGTGTTGTGCAAGTTATTTCCGAACTGTAATACATTATACATTACTTGTTACAGTTATTTAAGAGTAATTAATTACCTTCCAATATTACTGTCTCAGAATTGTACGTTACATTACTCCTGTATTACTTTATAGCTATTTTGGTGAAAGTAACTCAAAAGTAATAGAACTTAACATTCAAAGGCTGTAACGATATGCGATATGAAACCGAAATCACGACACTCAGATCCACGAACTCAGATCCACGAACTCAGATCCACGAACCTGCAGAATCGCGACACACCCCTTTCCAACTCCCAGTTATCCTTCCCGTCCAGATCCAATGCTACCATATCTTTAAATTATATTAGTATTATTTGAATTTTGAAGTTAACATTATAAAATACGTAGACCAACACAACAAAACTAGTTGAGGAATTCCAGCGTTATGGACGTGACATTTGCAGTCAAAACTTGAAATAGGCCTTGAGCTTTCGTGTTTACCGTATCATATATAATTGATAAGCTCTTATGTATGTGCGCTGTTCAATGTTCAATAAAAGTCTAAATTAAATCAGTTGAATGATGGACTAACCTGTCGATCTCTGAACTCTTTGAACAAGACAAGATGAGCAACTGACAAGTGCTAGGCAGATTTGATGTGTTGCCTCCCCGTTTGCAGAGTGGTGAATCGAGATCTGTTTCTTTCCTTTTCTCATTACTTTTGTTGGCAAAGTAATGCCTTATTTCACTCATACTGCTCTCTCTATTTATTCATTTCGGGCGTGTAGAAATTCGAATGAGCTTCGTTTGATCCATCGTGTTCCTCTGTTGTCACCGTTTGCCGGTTTCGCGTGACCCGCGTCAGTTTAGGTAGCGCACTGCCGCCTAGCGGTGAACTTCGAAACAGCAGCGCATCAAATACCGAATTGAACAAAATTATGATATTGTACCGTTTCAAATATAATATATACCGGTATTTTTGCAGTACCGGTATACCGCGCATCCCTAGTTTATCCAATACCCCCTTAAAGGAGTCCAGACATTAGAAACATATCAATCTACACATGCGTTTTATATTTATACGAGGGAAATTCATGCGTGCCAAAACAAATATTTAACTTTTAGGAGGCAAAATATTTTTTTTGTAATCCTGTGAATTACACTGCGCAAATCAAAAGTAATACTACCCACCGGATGAAAAAGGGTTGGCTGTCCACAGAACATAAAATATGTTCGCATTTATGAGGAAAAAAGAATGTAAGGACGCGACTGGTCTGAAGCGGTGCTAAAAGACCGTTTTATAACTTTCACAGAGACCTCAAACAGAAGACACAAAGCCTTTCTTTAAAGTGAATTTCGATTTGTACTAATTGTATCTTAATTTTAATCAATGTTTCATCAACCAATTGCCTGGATTTAATAAATAAGAAGTAAATATAGCGAGACAAGATAATCACAACACGGAGGCGCCGGCGCGTGAACTGGAGCGCGTCTCATAAATGAACCGAAACTCAGCGTATAAGGTAGCCTACTTCACAGACCTGAAACATATATCTATATATTGAAATGTCTACTTGTAAACGGAACAATTCAAAACGAAAGACGGACTGCTCTCTGCTTATCTGTATAAAATGTGCAATTTCTCTCTGGTGCGTTCACTACAGCGAAGATCGCGAGTCAGCAACGTCAACTTCATGTTTATTAATAAACAATTAGCCTACTTCTTGCGATGCCATTTACACATGTGTGTTACACGTCTGATGGCCCAATGACGCTACGAAGAGCATTTACTACTTTTAAAAAATGCGGGTCAGGAAGCGGGTCGGGTACAATATTTACTTTCTGTTTTTTTGCGGTCCGAGTTGCGGGCGGGTTAGTTGAAAACGTGGGTCGGGTGCGGGTTGTTTATACAGTGACCCGCGCATCACTGATGGCTACAACAGAGTTCATGCAAAGATGAGCTTGAGTGGTTTTATTTTTTAATGAAAAGGCAATATGTATTATTTCTTTTATTTTACAGTTAAATTATTACTATTTATGTAATCAGGGATTTCTTTTTATTTTAAATGTCCCAGAAGCACTTTGCTCCTATATGCACTGCCTACCTTGAGTTGAGTTGTTAAATTTTTGGATGAAAATGCAATATGTATTATTTCTTCCTTTATTTTACAGTTAAATGATTATTTTTCTATACAGGGATTTCTTTTTAAACGTCGCAGAAGCACGTTGGTCCTACATGAACTGCCTACCTCTTTGCACTCCAATAAAAAAAGACTGTGGTATTTGGCATATTTGTTTTTGGCATATGGGGTTATTTTTCCTGTAAAGATATCGAGATATATATATTTTGCTCCATATCGCCCAGCCTAGAAGAGAGCAGAGGTCCTCCCTCTCTCCTCAGGGGCGGATGTGCACGGTCGAGGGAGTCCCACTGCAACGCCACAAGGGCAGCCAGGCTGATTAAGATCACGCTTTAGTCAACATTTTAAAATAAACTAATATGTAGAATTTTATATGTTGTGTTTTTATTTTGACCTAACTGTAATGCCATACGGTGGCCACTAGA
>NW_026607192.1:0-132500 GCF_029890125.1 Rhinichthys klamathensis goyatoka
ATGCTGAATCTAGAGAGTTTAATGAATGCAAGCACAAAATTACTGAAATTAACACACAATATACTCATGAAATGCATATTTTATATCACGTTTTTGACTATGTACATCTGAATCAATGATTTATCATAGTCCGTTTAAACAGGTTCAACAATGAGATCTCTTTAATATCTTAACAGTTTCTCTTAGTAATGACAGTAAATGGAGATCAAGCTGAGAGTTTTGGTTACGTCTCCTGATTGCTTTGGTAAATCACATTTATGAGATTATAACCCATAATGATTGAGACAAAAAGTAAATAATTACATTTTGTCTTTTGTATTCATTTTGACTTTTTATGTCATAATTATGTCTTTTGATCTTAATTTCGATATTCATAATTATGAAAAAAATGATATACTAAACTATAATAATAAGACAAAGCCATAATTATAGGATAAAAAGTGAAAATTGTGAGTCAAAATAATGAGATAAGTCATAATTATAAGAGAAAAAATAATTTTAAGATACTAAGCCATAATTATAAGATAAAGTCATAGTTTTCACATTTTCAGGACTTGTTTTGTTTGATTATGGATTGCTCAGCTAAACAGGCGAATAAAAGACTATCGACTTTTATTTTTAAGTGATAAAAAGTTATGACAGTCAAAATTACAAAGTAAGTTATAATTATGAGAAAAACATTTAATTTTGAGATACTAAACCATAATTATAAGACAAAGTCATAATTATGAGATAAAAAGTTAAACATATGAGAGTCACAGTGATGAGATAAGTCAAAATTATGTGAAAAAAAATCATTTTGAGATACTAATCATAATCAATTATGACAAAATCATAATTATGACGTTAGTAATAATTAGATAAAAAAGTTGAAATTATGAGTCAAAATGATAAGTCATAATTCTGGGCTAAAAATGTAATTTTGAGATTCTAAGCAATAATTAGAAGACATGGATTGTGAAAACCGGATGTTTTAACAACACTATTTACAGATCATGAGTTTTCAGATGACAGCCGGACAGAAGGACTATTCATCACAGTTCATGTTCTGATGATTATTCATCATTGAAGTTCTCAAACTCTCCCGGGAGAGATTCAGAAAACACAGCTGCACTCTCGAAGGAAACCCGAAACATCTCCAAACATCTGCTCTATGTATACATTCCTCTGCATTCAATCCCAGGTGTCTCACAATAGCCGGGAAGCTCAGATACGCCGTCGGACTCACACGAGACGCAGATCAAGTTTCATTCAGTGTGTGTTTATGATCTCAACCACAGAAACATCTCTGAAGTCCATAAACACACAGATGGAGATGAAAACTCCCAAACTCCCTGATTCCACCATCAGGACCTCCTGGTTTTCAGCTAATGACCCTCATCAGTGTGGACGGGCCTGAAACAAGCCATCACCCTCCCCATCCCAGCACTGTGGAGAATCAACAACTGGCCGATGACCTGAAATGAGTTTCACTGCCGTTTAAAGCCATAAAGCCAGTTCTCACACCCCAGACCCTCTCAAACACAACCATCAACACCTCCTCCACCTGATTCTGCTTCTCAGCCTGATCTTCAGATCTGTGAGGAGGAAGTGTGCCGGGTCTTCAGGAAAGCCAAAGATCTGTGGTCATGAAGTCATTAGAGAAACTCATGAAGGGCATTGCTCTTCTCTCTCTACACTGATGACTGCACCTCAAAGACCCCTCTGTCGAGCTCCTGAAGTTCCCAGACGACACCACAGCCATCCGCTTTTCTAGATGCACATGGACATTTGTCTGATCCTTGACGCGATCGCAGACAGCAACGCAAAGTTGATTCGGGGCTACTTTGATCTAATATTTGATGTTTAAAAAAAAAAAATGTTGTAGATTTAAGTAGCGATTATTGAATATATTTTGAGACAAAGGTCTTGCAACTGCAAAACAACATCTGGTCCCCACTAGAGATTAATTCAGGGTAAACCATTCTGCCATGTTTTAAACGTTTGCACTCTTTTTCATGGAAAGTCCAAACTATTTATCTTCTGTTGAAACCAACTAAACATTTTGCTTTTACCGATAAGATGAGTTATGATCTAGGAAATATGACCTGGTTCACTCTTAAAAACAAAGGCTCTTCATTGGCGTCGATTGTTCCATTAAGAACTTTTAACATCTAATCATCTGGAATCTGGAATCTTTCCATTCCACAAAAGATTCTTTGAATTTTAAAAGGTTCTTCATACTAAGAAAAGAAAAATGGTTCTTTTAAGGACTGATCACTGAAAGGTTCTTTGGGGAACCAGAAATGGTTCTTCTACTGCAAAAAAAAAAAAAAAACTTCTGGAACCTTTATTTGTAAGGGTGTTTAATATGTTTCTCGAGAGAGGTTTTAATGTCGTCCTCCTGTATAATACTGAACAGAGAGAAATGCAGAACGGTAGGGTCTGTTAATAATAGACTAAATGGACATGCATAATTCATGAATAGAACCCGCAGGTGTTCTGTGATTGACATGTAATTCATGCAAAATCTCAACATGACACACCTCAAATCATCACAAGCATTAGTCTTCAGCGCACAGACCATTGTGTTGAAATATTGTACTTCCGCTTGTTTTGAAAAATGCTCTTCAAATAAAAATACTGGATCATGTTTTGAATAATCTAAAAGTGTGTGTGTGTGTGTGTGAGAGAGAGAGAGAGAGAGAGAGAGAGAGAGAGAGAAGAGAGAGAGAGAAGAGAGAGAGAGAGAGAGAGAGAGAGAGAGAGGAGAGAGAGAGAGAGAGAGAGAGAGAGAGAGAGAGAGGAGAGAGAGAGAGAGAGAGAGAGAGAGAGAGAGAGAGAGAGATGAGAGAGAGAGAGAGAGATAAAGGGTCGAGGGTGGGAGGATCTCCTTCATTCAGCAGAAACTCTTCATCAGACTCTTCATCAAGAGAGAGAGAGAGAATATGTGTGTGTGTGGGCATGTTTAGATACTTGTCCCCACATAGTCTAAACTTTTTTTTTAGAGATTACTTTATGGGGACTTTTTGCTGGTCCTCATAAGAAAAATCGATTAATAAACATAACAAAAAGTTGTGTGTGTGGGGGGGGGGGGGGGGGGGTTTAAATATAAAAATGCAGTAAAGTTTTGTGTGATGGATTAATAAATGTAAGTGTAGGGGACAGAATCTACAGTATAAAAATAATTTTGTCTATGGAGGTCCTCGCAAGTATAGCTAAACAAAAGTGTGTGTGTGTGTGTGTGTGTAAGCAGACACAGGGGTCCATTGTGTTTTTTTTGAGTGTCTTTACAAACACAAATCCCCCACTTAACTCTCTATTGAAGCAAACAGTGAAATGTGACACCGGGTCTGGTGTCTGAAATCAGACCGTATACAGGTACTAAATCTCTAAATCATCCAGCAAATATGAGGAAACAAAATCTAAATCTGAAAAATCAAGTGCCGCTTCACTGTCTGTAATAGAGTCTCACCATATAATGTCATGTTATACACTGTTGTTGCTTACTGTAAAGTATAGCCTATAAGAAGGCAATTCACATTTTGTTAGTACTACAAAACTCCAAATGTAAAAAAAACAATGTTTTATCTTTTTATCTTCTCAAAATTACATATTATTGCTATAACACACAATCAATGTCTAAAAATAGTTCCTTAAGAGTTTACACACTGATAAAATGGTCAGAATGTCCTTTAAAACTCTTGTAAAGTGGCTTTTGTTCTTGCTGTAAAAGACGAAGAGAGCTGGAGTCTCCATCTGCTGGTGAACAGCTACATTACAAGACAGAAGATTTCATTTTTCAAATATTAAGAAAAATATTAATGTTACAGTCATCGTATTATAAACCCCTAACAGCTACATTTTTAAAAGTAATATGAATTTGGGCCTATGATTAAAAAGAACAAAGAAACTATTTGTTTTACCCAAATAGAAGTAGCCTACCAGTTGTTCTTAATCAACAAAAAAATTAAACTTTTTGATTTTAGAAATAGGCTGGTGAAATCAAAAGTTGAATCTATTTTAAATAGTAATCTGTATGATTAGGCTACTAGTTCAATGCGAAAACATATTTTAAAAAATAAATAAATTGACCTTATTATATGACTGAAACCTTATCTGTCCTGAAATTAAACGAGTCGCGTCTGATTCAGTATGATGCAAACTACATTTCCCACAATGCTCAACTTGCACCGCTCTGCGTCATATCCTGGAAATGATACAAAGTTCAAAAGTGTGTAGTTTCAGAGAAATGTTCTGATAAATACATTGGAATGAATAAACAATGACGAACAAGATCAGTGTCTCGTCCTCTCAGCTCGTCTGGAGAGTTTGTAATTTATTCATGTCACTGTTTTTCTCGTTGGCAACTTACGTGCAGGTAAACAAGGGTTTTAACAGATTATCTTTAAATGCGAATCTTGATTAATATAATAAAGATGGTCATTTAATTATCAGATTAACTTATTGTTTGTGTCAGATAAATGATCCAGATGCCGGTTTGTGGATGGTAAGAATTCACTTTAACCGAGAAAATGTTATAGCCTACTTCTATAAAACAAAATAGAAGTGTTTTAATGTGGGGGTTTTTCATAATAATTTTGCAGGTTGGCTATGCTATTCCAGCTGGATTATGTTTTTCGATTTGCTGTCATCAACAAATAACAGGTAAATAGTGTTTTTCATTGATCACAATAAGACGCGATGCTGTCCTCTAGTGTAGTAGAAGCAGAAATACATTTCACATTTCATTGGTCCAAAAAAAATGTGGAAAAAATATTTTATACTCACCCTCAAGTCACCAGAAACACATTTGATTTTCCTCGGTCAAGATTTAAGTGTTTATTTACTGACAATTTACCTATTGTAATACTATGGTGTCGCGAGTGTGAACTTCCAGAAAATATTCTTGAGAATATATACTGCGAGATTTTCGGTGAATGAAAACATCATTAAAGGTGCTGCAAGTGATGAAGACTCTCCTTCCGTTCTGTGCTTTTCCAGAGTCATTATTATGGAGGAGAATCGCGGATCTGCATGTGCTCATATCCTCTGCATTTGGAGCCATTCTTGGCTGGAAACTTTGTAAGGAGGGAATTACAACAGACATTTTTCAACAAGAAGAAGGAAGGTAACAACAGAATTGGATAATAAAGATATCTAATGATAACTTCATTTTTGTTGGTCTTGAAGTACAACTTTATTTCATGTTCACTCTTTCCTCATGTCGTTCCAAACTTGTATGAGTTTCTTCTGCTGCGGAACATAAAAGTATGAATGAACATGGATTTATGAATGTAACTTTATTGTGTTTTTCTGTCCTTCTATCTACACTATATGGACTAAAAGTATTGTAGTATTTACCAACAGCTACTTTAATGACATTGCATTATAGATACATTAATATGGAGCCTCTGGGAAAGTTTTCCACAAGATTTTGTTGTGTTTTTGTGGGAACGTCTGGCCAGCAGTCTCCTTCCCAATTCATCCCAAAGCTGTTGGATGAGGTCGAGGTCCGGGCCAGTCAAGTTCTTCCACACCAAACTCATCCATCGATGTCTTTATGGATCTTGATTTGTGCGCTGGATTCATGCTGGAATAGAGCAGGACCTTCCCAAACGGTTCCCACAAAGCTTAATGCTGAAGCATTAAGATTTACATTCACTGCCAAACAGAGAAACATTATCCGTCCCACTCCACGAAGCTCCCGCCACACAGGTTTTGTGCTGATATTAATGCCTGTAATACTTTTGAACCCTGAAGCGCTGTAATCAGCAGAGCGTTGGAGACCTTTACGCTGCATGTGCCTCAGTGCTCGATGGTTACAGATGACCCTGGAGTATCTAGCAGGAATGAAATTTCACTAACTGACATATTGCAAAGGTGGCATCCTATCACAGTACCACTATCTATCATCAATTTGGAGCTTGACAGTCATGAAGCTTCTTTAAAAATATAATGATAAAAGTTGTACAGGTTTGGAACAACATGATGGCTTTGAAATAAAGGAATAATAATGTCGTCTCTTAGGGAATGTTGTGGACTCCTGCTGGTGGTTTTCTGGCTTCTGCTGTGCAGACATTCAGGAAGGTACTGTAAACCATCTGATAAAACTCCAGTTTCATATTTAAATGCACACAGATGGTGTTTAACGCTGTTCTTTTCCTTTATAAGACTGATCTGTGATGTGGTTTCTGTAGTGACTCTTCACGTCTGTGTCCTGTAGGAGTGCGGTCGGCTCGGTGAGGATCTGCACTGCTGTGGGAATCACTGTGTTTCCCTTCATCACATGGATCTATTACTACATGAACACCGAGCTGAGGAAACACTGGCCTGAACACTGTAACACTGCTCTCTGATCAGCCGGCACAGGACATGAACCACAACACAAACCCGTCCAGATCCTCAGTTATACAGCGCTCCAGATGTGCGGTTTTATTCACTTGCATTCCTCTGCTATTTTGTGGATTATATTCTAACACAAAGATGGTGCACCGTGACTCTTTGACTTCTCTGAAATCTCTATGACTTCCTTTCTCAGTGGAACACACAAAAAAAGATGTTTAGCACAGTATTAAAGGTGGATGTGCCACACGCGCATTATAATTTATACTGTGTGTTTAGATTTATTCCGAATATTTGTTTTGAATTGAGTTTTCAGAAACATAAATGTTTGCACGTGTTCTGTTTAGATATCATTAAAAACATGTTTATGCATTTTTAGCAACAACAAAAAAAAAATGACCTGAAATTAAAATAATATTAAAAGACTTTTATTTCAGCTAGTTTGCAAGCCAGGATTTCTAATTTACGAGAAAACGCAATATTGAAGTACTAGAATAACTAAAACGGAATAAACTAAAACTTCATAAAAACTATAAAGATATGGACATTAAAAAACAATAACAAAAATAGCTCAGTTCAGCATATAAATGAGTCTTTACAACCGTAGCACTGCATTTGTATTATTTATTTTTCTTTTTAAGGCTTTGGCAATTGAATATAGTTTTTAGTTTTTTTCTTTGGTGTCTTTATATTTGTATTATGTACATGAATACACATGCATACTATTTGGCATTATAACAAAAGCAAATAGTACATTGTGTTAAAACTAAATAAGTTTTAACACAAAAAATAACAAACTTTTATCTAAAATTAAAATTAAACAGAAAATATAAAAACAAAATCTAACTCAACATATTAACAAAAACTATAACAGTATCTCAGTGACAATATTGCATTGTACTAAAAACAGTTTTATACTCACTAGATGCAAATCAGCGGAGACTGAAATGAAAGACGATTCTCAGATCGCCAACTGTACACTCGCGAATAAACAAAAATACATATTATGAATCATTGTGACTAAGATAGTATGTTGTTATCCAAATTCATCTATGCAAATAGACTCTTTATAACAGAAATGAACTCACTTATCTTCAGCATCAGTGTTAAAACAACAACATATCCAAACAAACACACAATGATACTGTGAACTAATGCAAGTTCACACAATGAAACTGTTGCTGTCATTTATTCGTGGGACAAAAAAAACATTAGGTTTTGCACCATTAACATTTACAACAAACTTAAATACAATTTATTATGTAAAATAAAAAAAATAAAAAAATCTCTCTCTCTTAAATAAATATATATAGTAGAGATCTCGTTGATTTTAATGTGCTATAAACACAATCACAACTCAAAACTTCTGCTCCAGTCCAGCATTTACTGAAAGTAAACTTCAACAATGGCACATTCTTGGACTTCTGTATATAATATTTACATATTAACTTACAGACTAAGTTTCTGAACACGAAATCGGCTCGGTTAATGAGTAACATACTCAAATAGAGAGCAGAAGTGATATTAATAAGAGTGACATGAGGAAAACCCCAACCATGAGACATATTCATGCCGTCCATGCCAGCAACTTATCAAGAAAACACTGTACAGTATGAACCCAATATTGTATAAAGTATATAAGATTATATATAAGAATATAAAGTATGTTGGTATCCGGACAGCTGACAGTAGCCATTGACTTCCATAGTATTTTCTTCCTATTATGGGAGTCAAAGGCCACCGTCTCACCAGCATTCTTCAAAGTATCTTCTTTGTGTTCAACAGAAGAAAGAAACTCGTACAGGTTTTGTGAGTAAATGATGACAGGATTTTCATTTTTGGGGGAACTATCCCTTTAAGCATAAAGCTTCTGTCTGTCAAAGGTTTGGATTGTAAAGTGAGTTTGTCCATTTCTTTACAATAAATAACACTTGATTAGGTAACTTTTTGAAATGCAATGACATTCAGACCTTTTAAAGCTGATCCCTCGGCTTGAGCCCTGAATATTTGAGCAGTAAACAGTGGATATATCTGTCAGATTCACTCATTGCACAGATTGTTGGACAGAATCAGGCTGTGTCTCCATGTCTCCCAGCGTCCTGTTCTTGAGTCTCTAACATCGGCCTCAACTCAAGCGATTCTGCTGCATTCTGGTTCTGGTTTGATGGGTTATGTGGCGTTTCATCAGACACGGCCTCAATCTGTGTTCAGGAGGAGACACACGAGTTAAACAATATCCACATGACAGCTTTCTGCTGTAGTATAACCACTTTATTCAAAAGAAAGTTTATTGCTTATTACAAACGCTTGACGGTGACACTTGTAATCTGTCATCCCAGAAACCAGTTTATTAAAATAAAGGTAAAAAGGCAACACAAAGTACTGTGTGAGGCTGAAACACCCGGTTTCCAACAGCTTTCTGGGATTTTCCATCAGGATTGGGGCAACAGAATTCAGTCAGAAGTCAGTCTGACACAAATGATAATAATTTACAGACCATTTGTGAATTAAATGAAATAATTTCTTCCTCAGTATTTTTGTCTTATTTTCCAGTACAAATATCTAAACATCCTTAAATCAAGATACATTTACTTGAGAAGGAAAATCACATAAGATAACAAGTGCTGTTTTCTGAAAAAATTATAAAATTAAGTGACTTTACTTAAAAGAGAAAATATCTCTCAACGGGGTCAGAAAAATAATCTTGTTTTCCCTTTGTCTTAAGTTTATTTTTCTGACCCCACTGGCAGATATTTTTCCTTGTTTAAGCTTAAATCAATTAATTTTGATAAAATTTTCAGAAAACAAGAGTAATTTTGCTTCTCGGGTAAATGTATCTTGACTTAAGAATGTTTAGACATTTGTAAAGGTGTTACAAATATATTTGTAATACCTTCTACACGATATTTTTACACGAACAAGACAAAAATACTGAGGATAAAAATAATTTTTGGCAGTGTAAACACTGAAACTAATTTAGTCCGTAGGTTATCTGTTGCTTATAAACTAAAAGCTACGTGTCTGGAAAACCTAAAGGTGCAGCTGCATCATCATCATAATTTCATCTATAATGCAGGCTTAGTGACAAATCTCAAATAAATTTAAGATTAAATGAGATATTCACCTGAGAAGAGTGATTCTGCTGCGATCTGCTGGCTGGATTCTGTGTTCGGGAAAAGACAAATCTCATAATATATCGATCAATATCAAATAAATATTAAATATTATATGAAACTTTAAATATATAATGTGTGTGTGTATATTACTAACCTGAAAACGCTGCTGAACTTTTTTAATGACTGAAAAAAGGGGGAAAATATATTTAGTGAATTTCATTCTCAACTAAAGCACTACTATTATACATACATATCAGACTGTATTTAATAGCTGATTCATGGATTTAGAAAAGAAAGCACTAATAATTCACCTACACCTTCAAAAATGAATCTTTTTTTGAAGTTGAAGAACGTAATTTTTGCTTCACCAGTGTTACACAAAATAATGACTGTCTGTTTTCAGACAGGTTTCTCAAACCGCTATAGCAAAAAATCAGATACAGTGTCTTTAAAACACCTGATTTACAGCAAATCAAGAAACACATACAGAGACTAAAGATCCGCCGGTGAGATTTCAGTGTTATTTACACTAGTGGTTTGGACAGATAAATAGTTTATACTCACAAGGTTCGAGAATGATTAACAGCAGCACAAATGAGGCAAAGACGCATTCAGAGGAAAAGACAACTTTCCTCAGATCCTCCATCGCACGCTCACCATTAACTGTGAAATGAAAATATTATGTTAAATATAAAGTTCGATCACTTTGAAGGCCCCGATATACTTCAAGCGAAATCGAAGAACAAACTGGTGAGGCGTCATTTCGAACCAAATTAGGCCAAACGAAGTTTGTTTTGTGTTTGTGTGGGGGGTTCGAAACAGCTTCCCGCTCTTTTCCCACAGCCAATGGTCGTAAGTTCCGTCGTTACCAACAGAGTTCAATAGAAAAATTGCAATCTTAGTTGGCCAACGATGCTTTTGGGAAACGCACCCCTGGCTAGTAAACGCCTTCAAACTACCATTGGTCGGTGATGATGATGTAACAGGTGGGCGTGGCTCTGAGGCCCCGCCTTCTTTGATGTGTAAAGGCCCTGATATACTTCAAGCGAAATCGAAGAACGAACTGATTTGACGTAATTCCAAACAAAATCAGGTCGAAACGAAGTTTTGGAAGTTCGAAACACTTTCCGGAAAAGTTTGCTCCGGCTGGTAAACACCTTCAAACTCCCATTGGTCAGTGGTGATGATGTAATAGTCTGTTCAGTCCGTCGAGGTCAGACGTCCGCGAGTGAAAACATGAACACACTGTTTTGTGCTTTACAGTAGTAGAAAATGAAGTTGTAATTCTATTTTAAAGAGACAATGACACTGTTTTTCATGTTTAATACCGTAAAGCCACTTGGTTGTAAGCAATCTATTGTATAAATGACGTGACTTTACTAGAGTGCTAAATTCTAGATCTGGTGCAAACATCTGTATGATCAGATCAGATCAGCTTTCTTAACTGCTGTTTTCTCCCCGCTGTCATCTTTGTTGTATGTGTATTTTGTTATTGAGAGGAAAGCTCACATTTATTCGTCTAAACGCCGCTCTCAGAAGTGCCGGCGTTGGATGTTCACTAACAGTATATCGTGTGAACGTATTTCGAACTTCGTTTCACCCCAAAGCGAAGAACAGAAAAGAACTTCGCCGTGAGTATATCGAGGCCAAACCACACAAACTTCTCTAAAGTATACTAGTTATGTTATATCTGTGCACTATTTCACAAATCCTAGTGAAGCGCCTTTAAAAAAAATTAGGTGTGAGAAAAAAACGCTCGAATCTCATTAACATGCTGTGATGTCAGTCTTATTAAATGTGGAGATGGGATCACACACACATTTAAAAGATGCAGCCGTAAATATTGGATTGTTTATACTTCTGTTATATATGAACTTTGATACACATTACAGTTTTTCCACTATAACAGTAACTGGTTACGAAAACTCACCCATTTTCATTATCAGCTTGGTCATCAATGCAAACGAGTTCACTAGAACAACAACCACTTGAAGGGTTGGTCAAAATCCCTTGCCTCTTCAAATACATATATAATCATATATCATTTTGAATGGTTATATACTTCCTTTATAAAAATCAATAATCAAATATATTCATTATCACATAATAATTTTTATATTCTTGTGCTTGTGAAATTATATTTTCTTAAATGCATGGATGCAAGTAACCAGTTTCTTTTAGATGCATTCCAATCTTACTTTGAGATTGCACTTAGTACACGCAGGACACGAAGGCCACGGAACCCACAAGGCCGTTTGTCTCTTTCTCTGGGATCAGTAGAAAGGTTAGAGGGTCCTAAAGGCAGCGTGGGCACATATGATTCTTCGCTGGACATATGGTCAAGCTATATTGAGCGTTACTATCAAACTTGAATTGTTGTATTAAAATGTATTCTTTCCAGTATATTTCCTTCCTTGGGAGTAAATGTCAGTTATCTGTTTTTCTCCCAAACGAGTGAATGTTTTAGCATTATGTTTTGGTATACTTAACTGATAATAAGGAGCTCAGACTCTCTTCAGCCTTGATGGGAGCTGTTATTTGCTAGTGTCTGTTATTTGTGTGTGTGTGCGTATGACATTCTATGTAGGTTCTGGACGTTCGGACCAGACACCCCGGCGCCCTTCTCTAACCTGCGAGGCCACCACAGACCTAAATCCAATGAGTGGACGACAACTATCTTTACTAATGGCGATAGGCACCCCTATCTCCTCACATGTGTTAAATTGTTTAGGCTTTCATGTTTCTTAGCCAATGAGAATCATTCAACCTGTAAGCAATGACGTAGCTTAGACCTTGGAAATGGTATAACTGCTGTGATCTTTGTAACTGTAAGTGGGGCGGCCTACGAACTCCTGTGTGAGTCTTGAAGCTGACTTCTGCTGATGAAAATGCAAACTATCTTCAGTAAAACTTTTCTTTAATTTTTTATAATTCTGACTCCGGGTCTTCATTCTTCATATCTGGTTCTGGGTCTTTGACTGTATACCCCTTACAGTTATGGTGGAGGATGCGCAGGCAATTATTCTCGGTGACACCCCTGGCAAATCAACAAACAAGGTAGTAAGCTTTTGTTAATTGTTAGGGCTGTCTGACTGGAGGAGATTTTGAAGGAGAGCGGGAGAGCTTCACTCCGATGAGGCGAGTGAAGCTTCACTCCGATGAGGCGAGTGAAGGAGTAAGTTAATTATACTGCTGAGAGTATAAGAAGTCGCTGAGAGCGTCGTTAAGGGTAACGGCAGCAGACAGCGCAAGCGAAGCGTGCTCTGTGGGGGCCCCGCTGGGCATTACTGGTGTAGCACCACCCCAGCAGAGCACGTCCCTGGGCTAGAGGTCCAGTGGCACCGTAAACCTGCTCAATCTCTTCCACCTCAGATAGGGGATCCCCGAACTTAGTGAAGTGAATCAGGCAGTTAGGGATACTAACAATAATAGGGTTGTTTGCCAGGGATGCATCAGGAACAATTCCGAGAGAAAAATTTAAAAAGTTGTGACCCAAATTGGCATGGACCAGTATATGTAACTGTGATTTTGGAGTATACTTTGCAGTTTCATCACGCAGAAGCCAAGCTGTGTTGTTCAAAGATCGCCGCCTCCATTTCTGCAATAACTTCAGGTGAGTATGAACCATGATTAAGATATGGCAGAAAAATGTAATAACTTAATCAGTAACCTGAAGAGTCCTGAAACAAATAGTGAGTCAGGAAAAGCAAACGCTGTAAGCAGCTGTGCTCTAAAGCCCTCACTTTAAATAAATTTGCAGAAATGATTAAGTAAATGGTAGTCAGGATTTTGATTCTGATTGGAAATTTAAACAACTTGACTGGCTACAACCAAACAAAGAAACAGAAAAATTTAAATGTTTAGCCTCGTATTGCTTACGATGATTACAAGAAGCAAGTGAAAGAAATTCTGGGTCAGGGATAATTTCCCTGGACAAGCGACTAAAGTTAAACAGACACTTTGTGAAAACAACTTAGAATATTTTGCAGCTTATGAAAATTAATGTTCTGCCAATAATAATGATGAAGATTATGATTGGGTTATTATGATTAAATCAGCCACTGGTGGACTGTAAAAGAATACAGAGAACTGCTTAATCAGTAGCTCTGTTTGCATTCCTGAATGGGACACACTGTTTCAAGGGTGTGATGCTGTAGTTGAGGCTGAAACAAATTCACCAGATGACAGAGAGTGTCTTGATTGTGGTCAGTAGGGCCATTTAACACGTGACACATTTCTGGTAATAATGTGAGTTTGAAAGTAGATCAGTGTTTAAATGACGATATTAAAGTTGTCGTCTGAGAAAGAACAAGAGATAAAACAAGGTCAAAAGATTGAAGTCTTAAAGTGAATCCTTTTGAAGAAAAGATCTATAATACTAATTTTTATAAGTGAATTGATGAATACAGGTTGATGTAAAATGAATGACTCCAACAAATGTGAGTTGCAGAATATATCAAAGTAACTTAAAGGATGATTGTGTTGTAATTAAACATTTTAAAAAGGTTTTAGATGATATAGAGAGACTAATCTCACAGATGATTTACAATAACTGCAAAAGTATCACAAGCAGAGAGTGCTTGCCTCGTCAAACTTAGTGTGTGAATCCTAATTGGAGATTGATAAACTCCAAGAGAAATCTTAAGTCAAATATTAAACTATGGTTGAGAACTTGACAATTAAAATTGAGATTGAGAAATGTGAAACGTTATTGAGAACTAGAATAATTATTTTTATGTAAGAACAAATAAGCAGAAGCAGTACTGGATTAACAGTTGCTAAATGCTGATTAAACAAACAGCTTGAAAAGTTGACCATGAAAGAACTAGAAGCTGATGTTTAGTTTTCAAAAGATAAGTTTGTTATTGGCTGTAATGAAACAGTTTGCTTATCTGAATCTGATGTGTGCTGTGGCTGAAACTGCCAGTGCAACAGACTCAATCTGAGTGGAAATTTGTAATGCCTAAATTTCCTGATGTGTGGGCAAAAGACAAATATAAATAATATGTTTATTTGAAACCGTATGTAATATCTGGCAAAGATGCCTTAAGCTGGGATAGAGTTAAAAGATGATAGATAAATGTTTGATGTTAGAAGTATATGAGAGAGCAGTGTACCATCCAATAGAGTCTCAGAGTCTCTCTCATTCAATGAGTCAGCTAAAAACTGGTATCTGTGATAATGTGTAAAGCACAGTGTTTCAGTTGAAGGATCATAGACACAGAGATGTTTTAAAAATAAAACTGAATGACTTTAAAGAAGTATTTAAAATAATAATACAGATAGAGATGACATTTTGATTAGGTTAATTTAGGACCAGTAACTTCTTTGTCTGATCTTAGTCCCCACCATGAAACGGGGGAGGGGCCGACGGAAATGTACACTGAATGTACGGTTGTGATCTAAATTCACTGAGTATAATCCAAGTAGCTAGGTTGCTGCTTTTAAGATAGTTAATGGATTTAAGTGATTAAATACTGTTGTTATTAATCTGTCTCCCTATGTGAACACTATTAGGCAATCCGAATGGCTCTGGTGACTCTTGAACGTGCCTTTCCTAAGCTCTAGAAAACAGCTGAGTTCTGTTGAAGCAAACAGCCTGTGATGGGAAAGAGCGGTCACCAGTGGGCACGAGTGGCTACTCAATGACGGGTAAGACCTTCTATTGGCCAGACAGGGGGCAACCCAAGCCAGAGTGGATCACGTAAAGTCACTGGGCATCTCAAGATGGAGGTGTTTATGTGAGAAAGGTATGAGAGTGGAGCGGATGACTGTGAGGCCAGCAGCATCCTTTATCGTTAGGGCGGATGAGCTGTGAGGAGTTACAGACAGTCTGACCCCGAAACGTGAGTGTTCCTCGAATACCAATCACCAGAAACCGCATTCATTGTATGGCTTGTTTTTTTATTGTGACAAGCGTCTGCAAATATGCCAGGGGAAAACACCCTGATGGAGATTATAGATAAAGGGCTAACAGGAGTGGGCGAGCAGGAGCCAGCTGAGGCCATTGAGTGATTCCCATTAGTTGTTGTGGAGACAGTAGCAAAACTTTTTATGTACTGGTTTGCCTTATGGGCAAGGAAAATCATAGTGTTGATTTTGAACTAATAGGTCTATGACATAGTTTTAACTCCTGAAGGTCGTTAGACATGGTGGTGGCTAAAGATGAAGACAGCTTTTGTAGATTTGAGAAAAGTCTGGATAACAAGGTGAATGGTCAAAGGTTATTGTAATTAATTTAATATTACATTATGTCTAAGTTACAGCCTTAGAAGGCTGTTGAAAAAGATTATTTATTTATAGTGAGAGAGACTGCTTGAGCAGAGGAAGGGATGGTAACTGTGTCTGTCTTTCCATTATTGGCCTGCTAGAGCAAGCTGAAGCAAAATAATGATAATGAAACAAAACAACCCAGCTGACCTTGTTAAATTCTAATGAATAATGAACAAGACATGCTTTGAAACTGGTTGGGAGACCATGTAAAATTAGGTAGAAGCTACCGGAAAATGGGAAGTTTAAAATCTTATTTAAAATTTAAATCTTTTAGCAATAATATAAAGAAAAATGAACATTGAAAATGAACAGTTAACATATGTGTGTCTAGTATGAGTGCGTGTGATGGTGACAGCACTTTATGTCTTGTATGTATTAGTTTGGGGTACTATTATTTCCTGATTTTGAGGATATTGTGTCATTAACCTCTGGAATTAGTGTTTTATCATTACAGATGGGTTAAGTGAAATGACCAACTTTAAAAAAGTTGATAATTCTAAGACAATCTGATGAAAAGACAATGCAGAACATGGGACGAGCTTTAATTGGAGTGGTTTTCCAGCTCTGTCTGCTATTGGTAATTATGAATGCTTTTGTCATTTATGATATTGAACTGAATTACTCTCTGGATTAGTATTTTATATAAATTGGAATTGTAAAGAAGATTGCCGTCCATTCTGGGGTAAAACTCTTGTCTAAATTCAACTGAGGGTCTAAATTTAAATAGACAACTAGGTGGGATCATAAGGTTAAACGTAGGGAAAAAAAAAAAAATATATATATAGACTTGACGGCAGAGAGACAAAGTGGCACATTGGCTAAGTCACTATCCAAATTATCCAGAGTGAGCTCCCTCATTTTTATTGAAAGGCCGGAGGGCGAACAAAGGAGGAGTGAATATAACTTCTAAAAAGAAAAGGTTTTATTTCTCAATCCATTAAATGTATGTATGACATTAGATGTCTAAGAAAACTACAATTTAATAAAGGTAAAAAGAGAAAGCAGCTATATGGCTGTGGGCTGGGATCTGAGTAACATAATATTTTGGTTTCTGTAAAACTGTAAAGATAAGTGGAACTGAGACAAATACTGTGAGAAGTAGTTATAATGAAAAATAAAGTTGAAGTTAATGATAAGAAAACAAGAGTATTGAAGAATTAATAAAATACCATGATTTCCCTAACGAGGGAACTTTAAGTGTCACTAGGCTGACAGTGGTGAGAGACTCGGATGCAGAAGGAACTGGCATGTAGGGCAAGATGGAAGAAATATAGTAGAAGAAAATGTATGTTATGAAAATACAATTTCTGATAGGATTTATGGAAGTCAAATTAAGTTTAAATGGTATGAAAAAGGTTAGGGTTAGACATTGTATGATTGACAGGGATTCAAGTGATATAAGGATAAGGAATGAACAAAAGCTTTATTAAGCAAAATGGGGAACGATCCTATATTTTAGTGGTAAAATAATGACTGAAATGATGATGTGAATTTGTTTTATTTTATTTCTATTTTTGAAACAAACAAAAAAGCGTATAAGATGTTATACAATTAAAATGGTACATGCTATGTGACTGTAAACTGAAGGATGATTTCAGTAAAGACTTAAAGTGCTTACATCGATTATTATGGGTCTTAATTATTAATATTTTATTGTTTGTTGTTTATTTTTAGTTAGACAACCATTGTGTTTTAAACCTAAAGGGTCTATAAAAGGGGTAGTGAAAATAATGGATTAACCATCCAACTTTGTTTATAATAAAAGGATTTGGAAATCATAATTTTATAAAAAAATAAAAAAACTAGTGCATATATTCTGGTATTCATGATTATAGACAATGTCTTTATTTAGGATCTGAGTAGTGACTGTGGATCTAGCCCATGCTAGTAGGAATACAGCAATAGTGCTTGCTTATTTAGCCTGGCTTCCAAAGAAAAAATATGTACTTGTTTCGTAATCAGTTATGTGTTTTATAAAAATTTTAACCTGACTGATAAACTGAGGAAGAATGACATTGATGTCCTGTTGTGAGTGGAAGGTGGGAGAGCCTCTTAATGGGGACTGGAATTTTTAGTATCCAGCATGTCCATGACGAGGTGAAGAGACAAGTGTGACCCGGCAGGGGAGCATGCGTCACCACTCCTCCCTTCCGTAGTGACCTCACTGGTTAGACCAGACGTGGCGGTATTGGACCCCACATTGGTCTAAAACGGGGGACTGAAGGGTTGGTCAAAATCCCTTGCCTCTTCAAATACATATATAATCATATATCATTTTGAATGGTTATATACTTCCTTTATAAAAATCAATAATCAAATATATTCATTATCACATAATAATTTTTATATTCTTGTGCTTGTGAAATTATATTTTCTTAAATGCATGGATGCAAGTAACCAGTTTCTTTTAGATGCATTCCAATCTTACTTTGAGATTGCACTTAGTACACGCAGGACACGAAGGCCACGGAACCCACAAGGCCGTTTGTCTCTTTCTCTGGGATCAGTAGAAAGGTTAGAGGGTCCTAAAGGCAGCGTGGGCACATATGATTCTTCGCTGGACATATGGTCAAGCTATATTGAGCGTTACTATCAAACTTGAATTGTTGTATTAAAATGTATTCTTTCCAGTATATTTCCTTCCTTGGGAGTAAATGTCAGTTATCTGTTTTTCTCCCAAACGAGTGAATGTTTTAGCATTATGTTTTGGTATACTTAACTGATAATAAGGAGCTCAGACTCTCTTCAGCCTTGATGGGAGCTGTTATTTGCTAGTGTCTGTTATTTGTGTGTGTGTGCGTATGACATTCTATGTAGGTTCTGGACGTTCGGACCAGACACCCCGGCGCCCTTCTCTAACCTGCGAGGCCACCACAGACCTAAATCCAATGAGTGGACGACAACTATCTTTACTAATGGCGATAGGCACCCCTATCTCCTCACATGTGTTAAATTGTTTAGGCTTTCATGTTTCTTAGCCAATGAGAATCATTCAACCTGTAAGCAATGACGTAGCTTAGACCTTGGAAATGGTATAACTGCTGTGATCTTTGTAACTGTAAGTGGGGCGGCCTACGAACTCCTGTGTGAGTCTTGAAGCTGACTTCTGCTGATGAAAATGCAAACTATCTTCAGTAAAACTTTTCTTTAATTTTTTATAATTCTGACTCCGGGTCTTCATTCTTCATATCTGGTTCTGGGTCTTTGACTGTATACCCCTTACACACTGATCCGATAAGGTGCACAATGTGTCTAAAAGGAAGATCTGTAAGGCAGAAATAAATAAATAAATATGAAATAGGAAGGTTGCAGCCATTTTTAAAACATGTAAGTTGTTAAAATAATCAATACTGTACCCAGGTCACCAAATGAGTGTTTGAGGACCACAATTCCCCAGAGAACTTGAAGAAAAGCAGCTACGCAGACCCATCCATCACAATCTACAGTTGGGAATAACCATTAACACTTTACACTATCAACATATTGGACATTTTAATGCAATTGAGGCCATTATTATTGTACCTTTTTCTTTTTTCAGCGCTATGAGGTACGAATAGACCATTATTGTGTTCACCACTATCATGAAAATCAACCACGCCGCTCTCCTAGACGAGCGCAAACCTGAAAATGGTGAAAATGTGAGAACGTTTATCTATTACATTTTAAAATGGTGGAATAATGTGATTTCGGATCATCTCAGACCTGACAACAAATGCTCGGTAAACAACTCATACTCTTAGTCAACAGCAAGCCGTTTAAAACCATTAAAGACAAATACTTACATTCCAGTTTTTCCACGCATGCGTCTTTCCAGTTATATCTGGTCAAGGTCAGGAAGAGTGGAAAAACTCCAACAACAAACAGTGCTGTAAAGAGAAAAAAACAAAACACAGTGCTTTAGAAACAAACAGACAACACAATTAAACTATTCTTTAGTAGTAGTGAGGTGCTTAGTTCAGCTTTAATCTTTTATTCACTTTCTAGCAATAAAACATACAAAAAATGGGTATAAATTAAGCTATGATTTAGTAGGATGGTTTAGGCACGTCTAAAAACGTCTCACCTCCACTGGCAGCTCCAAAAGCGTAGAAGAGGAAGATGAGCTGTAATGGAGGAAGAACATCATGGCCGATGTCAGACACGAGGTCTAACACAGCACGCATGCGGCCATCTTTGTTTCTGATCAGTTCAGCCAATACTGAATCAACAAATAGGAAGAGAATTAACAACATCTCATTCAAAATAATCATGTACAAACAGTAAAACAACACGTACTGAGAAATACACTGGGCTAAATAATACAATTTGAGGTTGAATGAAAAAAATCCTCAATAAGAATAACCCAGCAATGAAGTAACCTCCTGAAATAAGTTGCAAAAACAGCTTATTATGTTGTGTTGAAGTATATTAATGATTTGCATTTAAGTCATTTGCACTCAATGAGCATGAATAATTATTCATAAACAAAAAAGTAGAATCAGGGGGTCAATGTATCACAGCAAAATCCCCAGTGTTAAATTAACACTCTGAGTGTGGACTCATATAAACACTGAAGCAGTGTTAAAGTTAACACTGAAGCAGTGTTAAAGTTAATGAGATAATTAAGTGAATAATTGAGTGATAATTGAGCATCATTGAAGACACCTGATGTTAACAAGCAGAATCACTGAAGGAGAAAACCGGAATTTTAAGTCACCATTATGGTGATCAGTATTTGCTTTAGTTGGGCTCTTGACCCTTTAATCAATAACTTCAGATTTTGTTTGGCTGCTGTACGTGAGTTATAACAGCCAGATTAACATATAGAAAAGGTGATCTGATGGTGTTGGTTGTGTTTTAACATAATCATTATTTCACAATCATTTGACCTGAATCACTGAACTCATATATAGGCCAATTTCTGAGTTAGGTTTACTTTATTAATTATAGCAGCACTGTCCTTGTATGGCATCATATTTTTAGCCTTTTCAATGAAACCAAATGATCACAAAAAAAAACACATCAAAAATGATTTAGGTTGGTGCACACAGACATCAAGATTTAGCATATGAATCTCAGCAATGGTGACAAACAGATCACTTCTGAACATAAGCTCATTATTTATTCATGCAGCAATGCATGATTGGAGCCATGAATGAGTTTTTATTGGTGGCACCCAGAATGCACAACAACATGCTTTAATAATTGTCACCATTGTTGAGATTCACAGGCTGATTCTTGATGTCTTTGTGTCTAAAAACTGTATCAAATAAATGATTTTTTTATTTATATGAGACGTGTATAAAATAAATTTCTGTGGATTACTTTGTAAAAGTTTAAAACACTATGCTGTGCAAGAATAGTGCTGCTATAATCGATAAACTAAACCTAATTTGGGCTCTTTATGAGTTCAGTAATTCAGGTCAAATGATTGTGAAATAATGATTATGTTAAAACACAACCAACACCATCAGATCACCTTTTCTATATGTTCATCTGGCTGTTATAACTCACGTACAGCAGCCAAACAAAATCTAAAGTTAATGATTAAAGGGTCAAGAGCCCAACAAAAGCAAATACTGATCACCATAATGGTGACTTAAAATGACGGTTTTCTCCTTCAGTGATTCTGCTTGTTATCATCAGGTGTCTTCAATAATGCTCAATCATCCCTCAATTATTCACTTAATTATCTCATTAACCTTAACACTGCTTCAGTGTTAACTTTAACACTTCTTCAGTGTTTATATGAGTCCACACTCAGAGTGTTAATTTAACACTGGGGATTTTGCTGTGTAGGCTGAGATTTAAAGTGATATGATACAGAAATACTTACAGAAAACGATGTTCGTGATGCATATCAGAATCATAATTGCAAAGAGGATTGTTATCAGGACTCGATCAGATTGTTCATAACTCAGACTTTTTTCCCAGAAAGACTGAAAAAGAACTAAGACAAAGAAAGAGCGATCTGAGCTTGTATTGAAACCGTTTCGAGTTTTGTTAATGAGAGTATTATTATGTGCGGTCCAATATTCAAATATGCCTACCTGAATAAACAACGTTTGCAAAGAGGGAATATTGTAGATGAACAATGCAGTGCATAGCTGTTTTACGATTGCCTGCAAAACAGAAAAGGTCTTGGTCTCGGCAATTCTGGAAATCATCACATTAACTCGTTTGAGCATCTCTCTGATAAACTAAAAAGGCAGAGGATATTTACACTAAATGGAAGTGTACATAGTTGTTAGATGCTATTCATACTTAGTGTAAAGAGTGGCAGATACTATTTGCACCTAAATGTATTGTAGTATATTAAAACAGTATGAATCAATACCATATTATGACATACTGAGTCGAAATAATGACAGAAAGTCATAGTAAAGTCGATATTTTGACTTCTCGTAATTATGACTTTATTTCATGATTTCGAATTGTTATGTCATAACTTCAAATTTGCATTGCATACTTTTGATTCATGTCATAACTTAGACTTTATTTCAGAAGTATGACTTTTTAAGTCTTAATTTCAAATTTGGAATATTATAAATTTGACTTAGTATGTCAATTTCGAAAAGCTCATAATTGACTTTTCATGTCATAATTTCAACTTTTTAAGTGCAAATAGCGATAGATTCTATTTACACTATGTAAAAATATGCAATAGTAGTTAGATACTATTTATACTTATAAATGGTTGCAGTTACAGTTACACTTCAGTGTCGTTGTATATTAAGTGATGCCCGATATATCGGCATCGGCTGATATATGTTCATTTTTAATGTTATCGTTATCGGCCCGATAAGAAAATTTGGCCAATATATTAGAGCCGATTAATAATGTATTATATCCATCAGCTGAGACACTTCAGATCCGCACTGTTCAACATGAGGGTTTTGAACTGCTTGAAATATGATTGAAATCACTTTGAAAAGGAAAATACAGTAAAGTGCAACATGTGCAGCGCAAGTCTATCATATCGGCTACATAAAATAATAATGAGAACATTATAATTATGTGTTTGTGACGTGTATTTTAATTGTGAGACTGTTGTTTTTGTAATCAGGCTCTAAAAAATTATATAAAAATTTAGATTTAGATTTATCGGCCAATATATCGGTTATCGGCTTTCAAGTATAAAGAATTATCGGTTATCGGACAAAATTTTTATATCGGTGCATCCCTATTAAACGGTATGCAATAATAACATAGTGTTTAAATTGTTATTTTTATTTGAATTATTAAATGAATGGGACAATAAAGCCCTCCCTACACCTAACCAATCAACTATTTATTATTAAACACACGTTAGACACTTTATTTTTTCTTCATTTTTATTGAAAATAAATGCCTTTCTGATCTGAACTAAAAATGATTTAAAATGGACAAACCTGGGAAATGTTCTGAATGTGGAGACACCCATAACAGCAGAAGCGGCCTCAGCAAATAATGAGCACAGCAAGCAACAGTCTCACTCAGAAATCCTTAGAAACAACAAAAACAGAAGATCTAATCGTGACCATTTACTCTGTTTTACAAAACTATGAATGGACCCATTTTACAATTTAAAACAAAACAAAACCGGCATAACTAAACATTGCCAGCTTCCTCATTATTAGATACATAATTATTACCAGTGCAATACTCACCTTCAACGACACCCCAGAACCAGAAGGCAAAAAACATAAAAAGGTTTGGTACAAAGACGGAAGAGATCTGAAGAAGCAGGGCTGCATCTAGAGAGAAGTACACATACAATAACTCAATTTCAGTCCGAAATGCTTAATTGTTGAAATAATTATTTAGCATATATTAGTGCAATTCAATTAAACTTTCATACACAGTACCTACGAACAAATAAACAAGAATATTTAATGCGCAAACATACTTGTCTTTTGTAATCTGTGGATTTGATACCATAGAGAGGACAGCAGCAGTGCGGATCCAGATGCAACGATACAGAGAATGAACACAATAATGTGTAAAACTGAGAAACCTGTGAAACAGAGTTACAACTAAATTACTGCAAGGTCACATTTCACAGATTTAGAGCCAAAGGTGGCATCACTATTTTATTTTAACACATAGATAGGTATGTCTTAGTATTAAAGATACTTTCTATTTTTCTTTTTGAATGTCCTATGATTTGGTCATTGAGATTTCAATGTGGCTGTGGTTGAAAACTAAATGTGGGTGACTGTGCATTCAGGGAATACTTATTGTATTTAAAGAGGAACTTCTGAAGAACAAATAACATTGAAACTAGAAATGCACCTTTATTTATTCACATAAAAGCCATGTCTGGATGTTTGAGAGTCCAAACAAACATTATAGGAATAAGGAAAATATGGTTAGCTTCTTCTATTTCTTCTTCCTCAAAGTGATACTGTTAACCAGTGGTGGTTGAAGGCACAGAAAATTGCTCATCTCTGACTCAGACACATCATTCATCCGCATATTCTGTCCATCCTCCCTGTTCATGTGCCTTTTCACCACATTAACACCAAAACTAAAGCACACGGTTAATCTGTCAATGAGATGCGTGTGAAAGTTGCACTAGAAACAGTTGGCGCTCTTCTTTCAGAATCCCTTTTAGCCCAATTAACTTTTGAATTTGACAAGAATATATTCATAAATTAGCTAACCAAGATGGATAAATGTGCGAAAAAGATATTCATTAATTCATGATATAGAATGTAAAACGTGTCACATGTGCACATGGTAATGTTTACGATCATCTTGTAAAGCGTTACCAATCGGAGAATGTATTCTCCCAATGCATGTGCCATGAAATGCATTTAATATTTTGGCTTTCATCATTAGGCCTATTTATGCTAGTATTTCTTCAGACAAAAACATTAAAAGCCCACTTAGGGGCATCAAAAGAGCAAAACATCTGTAGACTTGACATGGGTTTAGTATGGGTTTGCCTTGCAAACATTGCACACCATGTTTGCTGGGTTAGATGTTGAATTTCAGATCACTTCTGAAAGTGTGCTGTAAACTGTTAGCCTGGAAAAAACCCAGACAACTTCCGGCAAATTTAGAGCTCATTCAAGCCCATTTCCAATCCGTCGAAATCGAGGCACCAATCAGAAACGTTGGGGCGGGCTTTACACGATGACGACAGCGCTGGGATTTTGAAGCAGATTTTGTAGCCTACATTACAAAGATGGATCCCGCCGTCGAACATCACTCGTTCCAATCAGCTATCGCGTCTGTTTTAAGCGATTTGAACGTTTCCTTTTTGTTAAAAACCGAGCAAAGAACAACACTCGGAGATGTGTCTCCGCCGCTCTGCATACGCCATCTCCTTCATCGCTCTGATTGGGTTTAGGTCTATCCGCGACGTCCGTTGGTGACGCCCCTCTGGAAATGATTTGTCTATGACGCTTTGCCAGACCATAACTCAGTTACAACTGAGAATGGTCTGGTTTTAAATAGGCTAGTAAACTGTTACACATGATGGAAAAACAGAAAACTTTTTATGCGTTTTGGCCGTTTATTTACACGACAACTGCGTTTTGGGGGCCTGAAAAAGCAAACTTTTGAAAACTTTTCAAAGTGCAAGTTTTTGTAAACGATACCAGTATTGAATTGGTGAAAATAGTGACGTCGGTCATACGCATGTGTGTTACGTGTTCAGTCTATAGGTGCGTAGTGTTTCTTTACAAAGTGACAGCGCCATCTACTGGACTGGCATCAATAATACAGCGCTTTAGTCGTGTTCGTGGATCCGCGTGAACGAGGATCGCTTTGACAACGTTGTCGTCTGCACGCGAAAAACGCGAAGGAAAATCTTTTCTGTTTTTAGTATCATTGTAGTGTAAACATACCCCGAGTTGAGGACCTATCAGCCTGTGCCATTAAGAGTTTCATGACAAAAACTAAAATTTTAGCAGGCGAAAAGTTGGTTGTTTTAACACAGAATGACCGCTGTGATGTTTTACGAGTGAACAAATATGGACAGCTCTTAAAGGTGTAAAGCTTAACGACATGCAACCAATCACAGTGCATGACAGTTTCTCAGACTGTACAAAGTCTATTATTTTCTGAGACAAGTACTAATGCAGTTAATGATTGATTGGCTGTTGCTTAAAAATAATCACAGAAGCATTTAAGCTGTATATTGTTAACTAGCCTATATTGTAACTATCTGAAAAAGCCTATTTGTGTACATGCACAACATCATTGGTATGACATTAAAATCCAGCAACTAGATGACATGAAGCACATCAGATATTAACATTGATTAAAATAACATTGAGCATAAAATTGACAAATCTTATTAAATTTTATTAATTTGTATCAAGAGATTTGCTCACCCAGTTGCTCCAGAACTACAGTCGCATTGGATGAAAAATTCCCAGCGATCACGTGACAGATGTAAACCCCTTTATCCTCGGTCCTGACACTCTTCAGACTGAGAGAGAAGTTTCCTTTGCGCATTTCATCGGTGAAGAACTCAACTCTGTCTCTGTATCGCTCATCTACTGGTAGAGTTTTATTCTTTTCAAAAACCAGGATGTTTTCATCTTCATCCGTCTTCCTCCATGAGACCCGTTCAATGTGTTCAGGTGTGATGTGAGAGTGTACAGAGCAGTTCAGAGTGACGTCTTCACCCACAAACGCAGATACGGGATCATCTGATCCTGATACACTCAGATACTCTGGAAGAACACATAAAACATCAACAATATCACAATCAAGTGGAATTAATTTCAAAATGTTGGCCAGAGATCTTCACTCACCAACTGCTTTAATTTGCACCAGGGCTTCATCAGATTCCTGCTCAGTGTAAACCTTACATCTGTAAAAACCCTTATCTTTAGCTCTCACGCTTTCCAGACGCAGGGAGAAGTTTCCATGTTTGATTTGATCAGTGAAGAAATGAGCTCTGCCACGATAATCCTGATACTGGGCGTCTGGTCGACTCTCATAATCTTGGTACACATGCACAAGTGTATTAATATCTGTGCGTATCCAAATCACCTTCAGTCCTTTCAATGGTAAGGGTTCATCAACATAACAGGGCAAAACCACTGAAGATCCCAGAACAACAACCAGAGGACCAGAGGGACCTTTCACTAAAAACCCTAAAAAAAACATAGAAAAAAAAAAAAACATTCAGATGAGTGAGATGAATGAAAGGTTACTTTTGAAGTCCCAATCTTTCGATAGGCTATGTTCCGCGATCCACGCTGATTTATACAGTAGCCTACCTGTTTTGTTAAAAGTTTTAATTATAGTACAAGGATAGCCTAAATATATACAAGTAAATACTTACCGTCACAGATCATAAATAGAGCTGCCGCGAGCATGCATTTATGTAAGTGCATGTCCAAACACAAAATCACGCAAAACACTTAAGCTGTCTATTGTGAATGACTAACCAAACTGTTGCTACAGACATTGTGTGAAGAAGGAGCGGTCACGTATCGCGATCTATGTGTGCTTTCACTTTCGCTCCTGAAAGTTTTAAACTGTTCAATCACTTCCGGTAACTGCGAGGGAGGAGTGGACATCGAAGAAGAGTGCAGTCAAAGAATAGTGTGATGAAATTTGATCATACAAATATTAAAACAATAGCCTCAGAAACTCGAGCAAGAATGTTAGCATATCAATCAATCAATCTGACATGATCATAAATCTACTCCTTTATTCTTGAGTCTAACAACAACATCTCAACATCATGACTCATGACACATGAACAATATGACCAATATGTTGAGATGTTATTGTTATGCAAAAAAGCTGTGTAGGATTTATAAATAGCTAACTGTGTTTAATTTTAAATGAGTTTTTTTATAAAAACTTGAACTTGAACTTAAATAGTCAAACATAGTCAAATAAATCAGATATTTCGCTAATAGCCTACTAAAATCACATGTTCTCATACTTTCCATATGATGATGTAAATCAAGAACTATTTTCTTCTCAAAGTTACTGGGAACTCCGTTGTATTGTTTACTCTGAGGAGCAAACAAACAATAGGTGCATTACTGCACGATTTTAATTGTACCGACTGCAGAAATATTGCTGCAATGTTATGTTCCCTCAGTGAGGACCACATGGTAAGGACTAACTAAATACTGCATTAACTGACTGGCGCGTGCACGTGGACTACACTACCCACAATGGCCTATTGTAAACAGGAAGTGCGTCACGGAATTTCAAACCAGTAGAGCTCACACGGAATGATCAGTGTTTCAGAATAACATAAATAATAGTGTTTTGTTTATAAATCTTTCTCTAAAACTAAAGTGCGGCTTTATGTGTCGGTTTTGGTCGCATATATTCACGATCTTTAACTCTGAGGAACTGATTCATCAACACTAAAGCTCGTCTAGTCCAGAACACAGACAGGATTTAATTTTTACACTTGAATCCTCAGATCCGGATGCTAATCATCCAGACAGAACCAGAACCAGCGGCCGAAGCGGGTCTCCAGCGGGTCCAGGGCAGGATTTGAAGTTTGAACGATGATCAGCTGATCTCAGCGCTCGTGCTTTTGTTGAGGCTGCGGTCCCGGTTTCTATTGGTAACGGGCACGCGCACAGATTTCACCATAATAAACACTCCGTTTCTCCTTCTGGGAATCAGAATCAGATATGGTAAATATCATCTCTCTTACGTATATAAAACACAATATACACGTAAAACGAAAAAGTAATAAATACAATTTAATACTACAGTAGGCTACTGTACAACTAAACAAACACGTGGTGTAGAGGTTACAGATCTGGGCTCGTAACAGCTCGAAGGGTACCACTATTTTACTGTTACACAAGTTACATGTTGTTATTATAGTAATTACAATAATAAATTATGCATAATTAATTACATGGAACTGAACTTAATCCTAACCTATAGTAAGTACATAGTTAATTATTATTACTCAGTAGGCTATTTATGTATAATTACACTGTAACAAGGACACCAAAATAAAGCGTAACCATTCAATCCACATAGGGTTTAATCTGTTAATTACTAAACCTGTAATAAATAAATAAGTGTTAATTTATTAACAGTATTTAATATGTCAATATTTTGGACTTCTTTTGTAATTAAACGTTGTATCTATTTAATGCTACCATGGTATTTAAATATACAGTGTAGCCTAATATATAGTGTATTGTAAATCATTGTTTTAAAAGAATTTATACAATCCTGGGCCATGTGATATTATTCTGAGGTTTAATAAAGCACAATAATAAAATGATAGTAATGTAGTAGTATAAAATGTATCTCATCTTCATCTTTTTCAGACGTCAAAGCAGAAGAAGGGTCTCAGAGGTGAGTTCAGTCAGCCGGTGTGTGTGTGTGTGTGTGTGTCTCTCTTATGTGTGATTGTTGTGTGAGCTGTGGTGTTTCCTCGTCTCTCAGGCTCTATAGATGACGTGTTAGGAGATCTGCTGGGTGGTGATGATGATGAAGGTCCGGTGAAGGTGCGAACGCCAGCGCTCGTGTCCAGCAGACCCTCGGCCGTCCTCACGTCACGCAGCGGGAAGAGGTGTGTGTGTGTGTATGTGTGTGTGATGATGGATGATCATCATCTAGTATGAGTCTCAACAGTCTGAGAGATGAACTGAGACACAAATAGAGTCCGTCACCTGTGTAAACGTCACGTAGAGCTGCTGTGTGTGTGTTCAGGTCGCTGCTGGACGATGATTTCTTCAGTAAACTGGCAGAAGAGGCTGAGAAAGATGAGGAGGTGAGACACGAGCTGTGGATCAACACCTTTAAACACTCGGCATGTTCATAAAGCACTTTAAAAACTACAGAGTAAACTTAAATGCTGTACAATTAAAAGAAACTAAGATAAAACAGGCAAAAATGTATAAATTAAGCATAATTACATGTGACAAACCCAAACTTAACTCTAAACTTAACCTAAACTTCGTTAATTATTATTGCTCAGTACTTAAATGCATAATTACACTGTAACAAGGACACCTTAACATTAAATTAATAAATGCATAATAAAGAAATAATACAGGCAGCCCATTTCTAGATAAATCGATCAGATGAAAGTCCAGATTAACTTACTCAGTGTTATTTTAGCATCATTGATATATCATTATAGTGTTTATTACAATGTTGGATTAGTTTTTGTTTGTGTATTTTCTATTTTAATTTTGTTGTGCATTTTTGTCATTTTTATTAGATTCGTTTTTTAATGAGTCTAGTTTTGAGGAAATTTACCTTTAAAAGTAATGCGTTACAATATTGCGTTACTCCTTAAAAAAAGGAAGTACCGGTAATAAATTTTTATGGAAAGTAATGCGTAACTATTTTTCTTAATTTTTATTTCAGTTTTGGTTATTTTAATACTTCGAGTTAAACTAAACGAAAATGAGAAATGTTGCCTTGTAAAGTAAAATAAAATAAGTTTGTTAAAAATATTTCAGTTAATGCAACAAATTTTTTTAATGGTTTTAAACAATGTAAACTAAATTTAAACTGTTAGTTAAGTTAAAATATTTTCCATTTTCATTTTAACGTTTTAGTGATTTTGTTGTGTGTTTTGTTCATTCTTTTATTACATTTATGTTTTTTTTATATATAAATAATTTTACCATATTCATTTTTATTTCCGTTTTAGTTATTTTAGTACTTTAAGTTACATTTAAGGTACTCAAGTTACATACATTGCCTTGGAAACTGAAATAAAATAAGGTTGTTTAATTATTTCAGTTAAAGTTTTAATTTTATTTCAGGTATAACACATTTTTTTACGGCTTTAGTTGTAATTGTTGATAATAACCCTGCGACAGTGCGTCTAAACTTTTACGTCTCTTCTATAAAGACTCTTGATCTCTTCTATTGGACATTCCCTCAGTGTGTGTGTGTGTGTGTGTGTGTATTTGTGTCTCAGGTGTCTGATGTTTCTGAGGCCGATCCTGCCGCTCTGCTGGACAGCATGAAGGTAAGCCAAGCTGCTTTCTGATTGGCTGAAATTGAGCTGTGACATCATCAAACGTATGACGTCACTCCGCCTTTGTTCACTCCAGGACATAGACGACATGGATGCGGATCTGTTCAGCTCGAAGAAGAAGCCGAGCTCAGCTCCGGTCCAGAGGAAAGAAGTGAAAGGAGGAGATAAGAGCAAAGCCACAGGTACGTTTCCTTACGAGTGAGATTTGAACAAGAGATGCGACTGTTTTTAAAGTGTCTCGTGTGTTTTTACAGAGGAAACGGTGAAAAAGCCCAGTTCGGCTCCGGCATCCACCGCGAGAGCTTACAAGAAGTTCAGCTTTCTGGGTAAGAGCAGAACCCACGCCTGTCTGAGCGTGTTAACAGGCTTCATTAGGGGTTTGATTGTCTCCATTTGCTCCATTTTCCTGCTGCATGTGGTTCAGATGATGAAGGTGGGGGTGTTGATCCTCCTCTTCCTCCTCCTCCTCCTGATGATGAAGGTATCACAACAACGCTTTTACACGAACCTCCGTGAGATAGACCACTGAGAACCCGTTCTTCACGTTTCACAGGTAACATGGACGGTTCGTTGGATGATTTACTGGACGATCTGGAAGACAAGCAGAAGACGATGAAGAAAAGCGAGCCGCCGCGCTCTTCCTCACCCGTCGCTGCTCAGAAAACAGAGAGGAAGAGGGACGAGCTGACGTTCGATGATGAGGATGATCTGATGGACGCTCTGGGCTTCAGAGAAACACACAAATCAAATGGAAACGCACCGACAGTGAAGAAAGAGAGGTATGTTTGGACTCTGGAATCCTGGGAGATTTTCCTCCCTTTGGATGAAATCACTAAAAAGTGCTGCTTTTCTCATCAAAATAATAAAATTCAAGCCACTGGGGACGATCATAAACAACAACCCTGTTAGTATAGATTGAGCAAATAATAATAACACATTTATACATTAATTATTAATATTAAATACTTTTTTATTACATATATAGTACAAGCAAACAGAAAAGATTTCAGGTTCGTTCAATAATAAGTGTTGCTTTTTCCATTTCTTATGTACATTTCTAAATGTTTGGATTATATATAACAGAAAAGTATTTAATACTTATATTAATACAACAACTTCTACTACTACTACTACTAATAATATTGTTATTATTATCACTATTAAGTACTTATCTGTTGTATATAATCCAAAGAATCAGAAAATCAAACATTATTAGTATTTACATTGTATCATTATTTACATATTTTATTTATATATAATTTATTTTGGCTCATTCTATAACCAGCGCCGCTTTTTCCATTGCTTAAGTAATTTTTATTTTATTTATATTATATTATATTATTTTAATTTATTTTATTTTAGTCTCTTTCAATAACCAGTGCTGCTTTTTCCATTGCCTAAGTACATTTTTATTGTTTATTTTTTTTATTATTATTTATTCATTTTATATTTTATTTTATGGTCATTCTATAGCCAGCGCCACTTTTTCCATTGCTTAAGCAAATTTTTTTTTTTTTTTTCTAAAAAAAAATAATAACCAGTGCTGCTTTTTCTTTCTTTCTTGCGTTGATTGTCTTTATATATATATTCACTTTGTATGCAGTCAGTCAGTTTGAGTGCAAAACCATTAAATATTAAATTTATCTTGAGATGGCATAATTCAATTTATCAACATTTAAAGCCAATGTTTGTCTTATATAATTCTACAAAACACATAGTTCAGAAATAGAAAAGGCATGAACCCCAATGGTTTCTTGTTTAGATAATGTACACACTGCTCCTCCGTCTCTGCTTTTTGTGACTGTGTGCACTGAGAAGCACGCGCCTGTGATGTGTGTGTGTGTGTGTGTCCTCACCAGCGATCCTCCTCTGAGAGCTCGCACCAAACTGGACGAGATCTTGGGCCGAGGGACGTCTCCTCGTCTGCTGGAGAGACCCGTGACGGGAGAGAAGAGCTCGACGGGGAGAGGTCAGGATCTCAGATTACTGTGAAGGCCACGGATCACTCAAGACACTATTAAGAGAGAATGATTCAACGACACACACAAATCGCAGTCTTTCATTGATGTTCTAGATCACATCACAGCTCAAGCAGTGGAACATTCGGTTACACTTTAGTTTAAGGTGTCATCGTTACAGTGTAATTATACATTTAAGTACTGAGTAATTTTAATCAACTACATGTTCTTACTATAGGGTTAGGGTAGGATTAGTGTTTGGTCGAGGGTTAGTTACATGTAATTATGCATAATTTACTGTTATTACTACGGTAAGTACATGTAACATATGTAACAAGGACACTGTAAAATAAAGTGTCACCGAACATGAACTCATTGATTGTGTACATGAATGCAATACAAGTCACTTCGCATCAAAGCATCTGCCAAATGCATAAATGTGATCAATGAATGATTGGACTCTGTGGATGAGCACTAACCGCTGGTCCCACTGTCTGCAGCCCCTCTGGTGGACGAGGAGGACTTCACCTTCGGCTCGTATCAGCCCACGATGGCTTCGACTCCAGAGGGACGTCAGTCCCGGAGACAGTCTGTCAGGTGAGTGCACACACACACACACACACACACACACACACACACACACACACACACACACACACACACACACACACACACACACAGACGTTCAAAGTGTTGCTCTACTTAAATCAAGACATGAAAAAGATAAGTAGTCTTATTTTCTGAATGAAGGTAGTTTAAGAAGTCAGAAAAATCATCTTGTTTCCTCTGAATTATTTTTCTGAGAGGATTTTGCTTATAAATGTATCGTGATTGGTTTATATATTTGTACTGCGGGGAAAGACAAGACAAAAATACTGTGACTTTTGGTAGATTTTAGACACAAGGGCTGCTTACACCAGCCAATACTGTCAAACCAAGAATTATTCAGACACTAGATGTCATTTTTGATATTTTTTTACTAGTGTGTGCACTATAGTTAATTTATGTAAGTGAGGAGAGCAAAATAAAGTAAACTGTGACATATAATACCCAAAAATTCTTCATACAGTAAAATTTATAAAAATTTGGGACCAAAAAGTATTCAGACACTTTGACCTGATCATGTTTAAGTGTGTTTTATTTATTGCTAATGCACCTTTTTACACACAGACTGAACAGAATGAAGCATTGCTTGGTCACTGGTTGAGCTAAACTGGCATTATGTATAATAGTGTAGTTAAATTTATCAGCTGACAGATATTCAACATAATTCATCTGTGTTCAGTCTAACAGAAGGACGGACAAAACCAGTGAAATATCAACTGATCTGATAATATTTATAGTTATATTATAGATAATAGATAATAATATAGTTCTGCTCATATTTCATTACCATTTTCTATAAACTACAGCGAATAAACTGTGATAATGTGAGAAATGTTGTCTGAACACATCTTGGTTTGACTGTATATCGGTTTATCACTGTATTGATTCATTTTATTTGCATAAATCAGTTTCATTAAAGCTAAAAAGCTTGTGTTTGGTGTCAGATTCTCGACTGAAGACGTGAGCGCTCACTCGCCCGAACACAAACCCAAACCCTCGTCACGTGCCGTCCGGCCCCGATCGGACTGGCTCGGCCTGAAGCGGGAGGAGGAAGAGGAACAGATGAAGGAGGAACCCAAACAACCTATCCCAGAGGCCCTGAAGACTCCAGCGTCTCCATCATCACCGGCTGGAGAGGAGACGCCCGCACCCGCGTCTCCTAAAGCCATCTCGAGAGACCAGGACTGGCTCTCTGGAGCGCTGAGCCGCAGGAAAACACAGCCCGTCAGCCAATCAGAGGCGAGAGAGAGCAAACAGGAAGTGACGTCGGGTCCGGCTGAGGAAGTGGACGTGGTTCTCAGGTGAGGGTTTGTGAATGAATGTCGTGTCGGACTGGATGGAGATGCAAAGGTTTGCTGTAATGTGTGTTGTGTCCGCAGCTCTAAACCAAACGCCTCTTCAGCCTCACGAAGACGAGCAGACGAGCCTCCCGTCCCGAACACAGAGCACAGGTACAGTCCACGCTAACTCTGCTGTGGGCGTGCGATTCATGTGGCACTAAGTGTGTGTGTGTGTGTGTGTGTGTGTTTTCCAGCAGAGAGTCCACTGGCATCTCTATCCAACACAACTCAAGCACAGAAACGCAACATAAACCTGGTACAGTCAAACATTGCTCTCACTCAAATACTATTATTAAACTCTTATGAATTGCACAGTCATGGAAAACTCAAAGTTTTGAAAAGTCACGAACGTTTTACTGAAGATAAATGTTAGTAGTTAGCTAGAAATTGCTTTTTTTTACTTCTAGAACATGATTATCCAATGAAATCTATTAAAAAAAGAAATAGAATTAGAACTTTAGTGGATTATGGGAATGTTTTCATTCATTTCAGCTGATTTTGATTTCTACGGTTAGTTTCTATTCCCGTTACTAAAGTCCCTTCAGGAAACACCGTTCTATTCTGTTAGCAATTCAATTACAGAAGTGAATGACTTTAAACAAATTAAAATCAACAAATAATATTTAAATTTAACCAACGATTAATGTATTTAAATACTTATAATAATAATGCATTATTAAATATTACCATGACGTATATGTGTGTTCTTAAAACGAATTCAGTGAAATAAATAAAAAGTAATAGTAATAATAATATGTATTATGAAAATTAAATATTAACTTGATGTATAAATATTTTTTATTACATTTCAGTCATGAAAATGTTTTCACATTACATAAATGAGAATTTAGGGACCGTTTCTTAATTATCAAGAAAATGCATGTTAATGTGGAACATCTTATTGGTGCTAAAATGTGTATGATGTGAATGTGTGTATGATTAAAGCGTCTGTTGTTTCAGTGTTTGCACCAGCGGAGGACCTGTGTCCTGCTGCACCTGTGACCCAAACACACACACCTCTGCCTGCAGACAACCTACAGCAGCTGCTGTTACAGCAACAGGTCAAACACACACACACACACACACACACACACACACACACACACACACACACACACACACACACACACACACACACACACACACACAGACAACCTACAACAGCTGAACCTACAGCAAGAGGTCAAACACACACACACACACACACGTACAACACTAAACACGCTCTGATGTGGATTCATATTCAGCAGACTAATGTGTGTGTGTGTGTGTGTGTGTGTAGTTGGCTCAGTCTCATCTGTGGGGTTTGAGCGGCTCTCTGGACGTGAACGCACACAGACACAGAACAGACACGGACCATCAGCACGCAGAAGTGACAACACTGCAGAAACGCATCATTCAGCTGGAGGCACAGGTACACACACACACACACACACACACACACACACACACACACACACACACACACAATAAAGTAAATTAAATTAAAGCAATAAACCACCAGCAGACGCTTTACTCTGCATTTCCAGGTGGGAAGACATATGCTAAAACAGCAGTAACTGTGGTAAATAAAAATGTAACTACTTAAATCACAAAAACTATTCAAATTAAATTAATTGACATCAGAGAACATGTGAATGTGTTGTTAAATTATAAAAATACTCACTTCATATCTCATGGAGGCTTCAAGTAAATATTTTACTTTGAAAGAGTTTGGCTGATACAGCTGAAGGATGTTTATGGTTCAAGCAAAATAAGGTGAAACTAATGCATTAATACAGAATGCAACTGGTGTGTGTTACAAGTGTGTTTGTATCAGCTATTTTAACGTGTTTCGTCCGATCACAATGCAAAACAGTATGAAAAAATATGTGTGTGTGTGTGTGTGTGTGTTCAGGTGAGGAGCTCACAGCTGGAGAGAGATCAGAATCAGATGCTGTTAGAAAGTGTCCAGCAGAGGCACAAACAAGACACTGAGATCATGGAGAACATGCACAGGTAACACACACACACATACAGAAACACACACACACACACACACACACACTCACTCACACTCACACTCTCAATCACATACACTATCACTCTGTCACTCAAACTCTCACTCTCTCTCACACACATACATACACTCTCACTCTCTCACTCAAACTCACACACTCGCACTCTCACTCAAACTCACACTCTCACTCACACACACACACATACATACACTCTCTCACTCAAACTCACACTCTCACTCACACACACACACATACATACACTCTCTCACTCAAACTCACACTCTCACTCACACTCTCACTCACACTATCTCACTCAAACTCTCACTCACTCTCTCTCACACTCTCACTCACACTATCTCTCTCACTCAAACTCACACTCACTCTCTCACTCAAACTCACACTCACTCTCTCACTCAAACTCACACTCACTCTCACTCTCACTCACTCACTCACTCACTCAAACTCACTCTCACTCACTCACTCAAACTCACTCTCACTCACTCAAACTCACTCTCACTCACTCACTCAAACTCACACTCACTCTCTCACTCAAACTCACACTCACTCTCTCACTCAAACTCACACTCACTCTCTCACTCAAACTCACACTCACTCTCACTCTCACTCACTCACTCAAACTCACTCTCACTCACTCACTCAAACTCACTCTCACTCACTCACTCACTCAAACTCACACTCACTCTCTCACTCAAACTCACACTCACTCTCTCACTCAAACTCACACTCACTCTCTCACTCAAACTCACTCTCACTCACTCACTCACTCAAACTCACTCTCACTCACTCACTCAAACTCACACTCACTCTCACTCACTCACTCAAACTCACACTCACTCTCTCACTCAAACTCACACTCACTCTCTCACTCAAACTCACACTCACTCTCTCACTCAAACTCACACTCACTCTCTCACTCAAACTCACACTCACTCACTCTCACTCACTCACTCACTCACTCAAACTCTCACTCACTCACTCACTCAAACTCACTCTCACTCACACTATCTCACTCAAACTCACACTCTCTCACTCAAAATCACACTCTCTCTCACACTCTCACTCACACTATCTCACTCAAACTCACACTCTCACTCACACTCTCACTCACTCAAACTCACACTCACTCACTCAAACTCACACTCACTCTCTCACTCAAACTCTCACTCACTCTCTCACTCAAACTCACACTCTCTCTCACTCAAACTCACACTCACTCTCTCACTCAAACTCACACTCACTCTCTCACTCAAACTCTCACTCACACTATCTCACTCAAACTCGCACTCTCTCACTCAAACTCACACTCTCTCACTCAAACTCACACTCACTCTCTCACTCAAACTCACACTCACTCTCTCACTCAAACTCTCACTCACACTATCTCACTCAAACTCACACTATCTCACTCAAACTCGCACTCTCTCACTCAAACTCACACTCACTCTCTCACTCAAACTCACACTCACTCTCTCACTCAAACTCTCACTCACTCTCTCACTCAAACTCACTCTCTCACTCAAACTCACACTCACTCTCTCACTCAAACTCACACTCACTCTCTCACTCAAACTCTCACTCACTCTCTCACTCAAACTCACACTCACTCTCTCACTCAAACTCACACTCACTCTCTCACTCAAACTCACACTCACTCTCTCACTCAAACTCACACTCACTCTCTCACTCAAACTCTCACTCTCACACTCTCACTCAAACTCACACTCACTCTCACTCTCACTCACTCACTCAAACTCACTCTCACTCACACTATCTCACTCAAACTCACACTCTCTCACTCAAAATCACACTCTCTCTCACACTCTCACTCACACTATCTCACTCAAACTCACACTCTCACTCACTCAAACTCACACTCACTCACTCAAACTCACACTCACTCTCTCACTCAAACTCTCACTCACTCTCTCACTCACTCTCTCACTCTCTCTCACTCAAACTCACACTCACTCACTCAAACTCACACTCACTCTCTCACTCAAACTCTCACTCAAACTATCTCACTCAAACTCGCACTCTCTCACTCAAACTCACACTCTCACACTCTCACTCACTCACTCAAACTCACACTCACTCTCACTCACTCACTCACTCAAACTCACTCTCACTCACACTATCTCACTCAAACTCACACTCTCTCACTCAAAATCACTCTCACTCACTCTCACACACACTCACGCACACTCACTCAAACTATCACTCTCACACTCTCACACACTGAACCCATGGAGAACATGCACACACACTCAAACTGTGTTGAAAGAGCTATTCTTTACACGCATGTGTTCTGGTCTCAGAGCGCGTGTGAAGCTGCTGGAGGAATCGTCTGCTCAGCGAGAGTTGCGCTCGCGTCAGGAGAACGAGGATCTGGCGGAGAGACTGGCGGCCGTCACACGTGTGGCGGAGCAGGAGCGAGTCGAGATTCAGAACCAGCACCAGCGCAGACTCACACAGAGCCAACAGGACCGAGACCGAGAGGTGGAGAGACTCCGAGACCTGCAGAGGTGACGCGCACACGCACACACACACACACACTCACACAGAGCCAACAGGACCGAGACCGAGAGGTGGAGAGACTCCGAGACCTGCAGAGGTGACGCGCACACGCACACACACACACTCACACACTCACACAGAGCCAACAGGACCGAGACCGAGAGGTGGAGAGACTCCGAGACCTGCAGAGGTGACGCGCACACACACACACACACACTCACACACACTCACACAGAGCCAACAGGACCGAGACCGAGAGGTGGAGAGACTCCGAGACCTGCAGAGGTGACGCGCACACGCACACACACACACTCACACACTCACACAGAGCCAACAGGACCGAGACCGAGAGGTGGAGAGACTCCGAGACCTGCAGAGGTGACGCGCGCACACACACACACACACACAGAGCCAACAGGACCGAGACCGAGAGGTGGAGAGACTCCGAGACCTGCAGAGGTGAGGCGCACACGTACACACACACACACTCACACAGAGCCAACAGGACCGAGACCGAGAGGTGGAGAGACTCCGAGACCTGCAGAGGTGACGCGCACACACACACACACACACACACACACAGAGCCAACAGGACCAGGACCGAGACCGAGAGGTGGGGAGACTACGTGGAGGTGCAGAGGTGACGCGCACACACACACATACACACACACACACAGAGCCAACAGGTCCGAGACCGAGAGGTGGAGAGACTCCGAGACCTGCTGCAGAGGTGACGCCAGTGGCGGTTCTACATTGAATTACACCCCCCCCCCCCCCCCCACAAGAAAAACAACAACAACAATAAAATCACATACCGTTCATTTGAAAAAAAAAAAACAGTAAGAAAATCCAGTTATTTTGCTATATTAATCTAACTTTCAGGGAGGAACCATTAGCTCATTGGTTACTCGAATTCTATGCATGGCACACTTTTAGTTATGACTTGTTAAACTATACTTTGTCACGAAATAGAGTTTTTAAAAGTGAAAGTGGCCGAGAGATACATATGTAGTAACACAATACTTATCTCTTAAACAATTTCTAATAACTCTAATATTAACAACTATCCTAACTGTTTTAGACCTAAAATAGCTTAGGCCTTAAATGTCAGAGAAAAGGACAGAATCAGAGATTATTTTTTAATAGAAAATTGTACTTTGCATATTATATTGCATACTACTGTAAAAACACATAATTATATTTGATTTTAGTTGATCATTATGAAAATTATTTTCATTTCATGAATATAGTGACCAAAATGATCACGGTTAAACACAGAATCTTGTTCAAAAAGTAGGCCTAATACACAATGAAATCTATTCACCAAGTTAATAACATTAAAGATGATGGCCAAATTTTAAAGGAGTGTGTTTTATGTTATCTAATAACATGTAGGCCTACACGTTCAAATAAACTTTTGACAAAAAAGGTTTTATAAAAAGATAATCCTCACATATTTCAGCCTTTAAATCATCTTTATAAAAAGAATGGGTCAATAAAGATAAATTCCTGACATTTATAATGCACAGTAGCTTATTTTTTATTATTAATAGTACAATTCGGTCCGATTTTCCCATGGCTGTCGTTGCTATACAACCATGCACTGCGCTCTCCACAACGACAAAGAAGTTTTAGTAGCTAATGGATTTCCACCACAGAAAAACACTTGCTGTAGCTCTGCTAAAAGATTTATTTACGGAGAAGAGAAAAACACCCACGTGTTAGGGTGCACCCCCATACTGAAAAGATTAAAAATGTTCATCTCGCTGCTCCTGGAAAAAATGACCGCGTCGCTTCAATTATGAGCGCGCTTCCCGTGCGCCTACATTTGAAATAACGACCTCGAGTGCGCAAAAGACGCGATATGTGAACGGCCCCTTGGTGAGTTACCTCCAATCTGGAGACCCCCTTGACATAGCTTCTGTGCACGGCACCTTCTCAGCAAGCAGGGGCGCCATTGCCAATAATTGAATTGAAATGATAGAAAATAGAAAACCTTCGCGGCGCAGAGGATTTTTTTTAACTGCTCGTGCCGCCCCCCATGTGACATGAAAAAATGCCGCCCCGGGCGACTGCCCGGTTCGCCCGTGCCTAAAACCGCTACTGGGTGACGCACACACACAGACACCCACACTCACTCGCAGTGTTGGGGGTAACTCATTACAAGTAACTTGAGTTATGTAATCAGATTACTTTTTCAAGTAACTAGTGAAGTAATGCACTACTTTTAGAGTTTACAACTAAATATCTGAGTTACTTTTTCAAAAATAAGTAACCCAATTTACTTTCTTTTCTCATTTACTGACTGACAGCTCTCCTGTCCCCATGTTGAGACAAAGCGAAGTGCAGAGGCGCTGTGTGTAAACATGATGGTTATTGTTATTGTAGAATACTATCATGCAAACCTCCAATAACTAAATATGTCAGTTAATGGTCACTTGACGTTTAATTACTGTTTACATTTTCATTAAATTATTAGCTTTTCATAAAAAAAGAATAACTTTTGCTCAAATGTTTAAGCCCTTTAAAAGTTGATGATGGTAACAGAAATAAACGGACGAACCCACCCGAGTATAAAACAAGCTGGTTTGTTTGACGTGTGTGTGACAGGAAGTCCATCCTGGAGATGAAGAGAGATCACGAAGAGCAGATCCAGCACCTAAAGAAGCTGAAGGACGAGGAGATCGACGCCGTGACCAGCGCCACGTCCCAGACCAGGTGAAGCCCGCCAGCGATCACACACACACACACACACACACACACACACACACCCGCCCGTCAGACGCCTCTCATCATGTGTGTGTGTGCAGGTCTCTGACGGCCGTCATCGAGCAGATGGAGCTGTTCTCCCGCAGGCTGGGCGACCTGTCGTCTCGTGTGGAGAGTTCACATGAGCACACGGCTCAGGGGCTCGAGCTCGGAGCCAGACAGAGAGACCAGCAGCTCAGAGGTGCATCTGGACACACACACACACACACGCACACGCTAAACCACATCTGCTCATAGTTCGACTCGGTTTACACCTGGTGATGGTGTTTCGGTCGATCGGATCACAAGTGGATGAGGCAGACACATTCACGTTTACACCTGGTGTTTTATTCCATCTCTTTTGTCCACTTTCAACCACTTCTGTCCTGGTTTCTTCAATGGGAGGGTCTGTGTGCGGGTGAATGTGTGGGTTTTCAGATCTAATGGACAAAATAAGCTCACGCAGTGTACATATGAACACACCGGAGACGACGGAAAACACACGGAGAACATCAGCTTTAGTTTCTGCTCTGACAGACACAAGACCAGTCGAACACTGAGTGTGTGTTAGAAATCAGGAATGGAGAGAGAACATTGTGCTTGGTACATTTTTCATCTTCAAACCAAGCCTGGGCCTTCAGCCGACAGTTTAAATCCCGGCTGGCTAGTGGACTTCTCATAATGTTTACTCATTAGGTCAGTATGTGGAGAGAAGACAGGTCTTCTGTGGCTGTTTGAACACATTCGATCACATGAGCGTTTACACTACGGAAGCGATCCGGTCAAATGTGTTTTCGACTACCTCTAGAAGTGGTCAAAAGTGGACAAGCTCAAAACGTTTTTGACCCCGTTTACACCTGTATTTAGTGCCGTCCACCTGTGAGCTGATCGACCAAATCTTAATACCAGTAAACAGAGCATTTGAAGACTTTAGAAGCGCATGAAGAACTATAGGCGTGCAATTAAAATGCATCACATAATTTGTTTTTCCTTGATGAACTATGGAAGCTTTTTTCGCCACAGAATAAAAAAATTAAAAGGGTAACTGCGACTTTTTTACTCACAATTCTGAGAAAAAAGTAAGATTTGGGAGATAAAAGCTCACAACTGCAAAAAAAAGTCAGAATTATGAGATAAAATGATGTAATTACCCTATGTTTTTTTGTATTTTTATTCCTTGGCATAAACAGCTTCCAGAATCAAGGGATAGGAGACACAATTCTTTTATTAGAATACAAAAAATTATAATTATGTAATTATGTTTAAGCATAGAATTAAATGCCAGGTACAGTTTATTTTGTAACCAATAATGACCAGAAACATATGTGTTCTTCATAATGCTGGACTTTTAGTTATAAACAAGCCCGAAACACACTGGGACTCTTATTTTGAAAATGTCTGTTCTCATTCAAACATATGAGGGAGATAAAACATGCAGTCTTTCAACCATTTACAACACATTTCAATATATATATAATGTTATATATGAAATATATCTTCAGACCATGAAGAAAACAGTCATAATTAAATCAATAAGCAATCTATTAGCATTAAATCTGCAGTATTCAGTGATTGTAAAATCCTATGAAGCCACACAACCGTGCCATGTGTTCACTTTGAATGCGCAGCGATCGTATTTATTTAATGTTAACATCACCTTTTGAAATTGAATAGTCATATTAAACCATATTGCGATTCCTGTTTTACAACCTCAAATTTAAGACCTTAAAGGCACACTGTGGAACTTTTCAACCTTTATAATATATGACCAAAACCCATTGAGATGGTACATCGACTTACAATAGGTTGAATGACACGTCTGCCGAAGCCTGAAGGTGTCTGTATCGCTTTTCCTAGCACTATGTAACTTCGGGTTTCGGGTAGGAACCCGAGCACAAAAAGAACTACAAAATTCAATCGCTTTACGGCATACGTCACTTCCCCCACCACCCACAACTTCCTCAGATTCTGACGTGAGTGCTCAACTCGCGTTTGATTGCCGTCTGTATGTTTTCGTCATGGCCGAACCAACAGCTACAAGGAAGAAGGCAAAGGTTTTGTCAGAGGACACTAAAAAAAAGAAAAAGGCATAGTGACAAATGAAAAGCCAAGACGAGGATCACCATTGGTCCAGCGTTCGCTCGCTGGCGTGAGCTTCAGGAGGAGGAGGGGTGCCCGACCGATGCTGACGCTTGCCTGCACGTTTCCAAGGTGACCCAGATAAATCATATAAGTAGTGTAGTATTTTCTGGTGTTGGTGTTCAGCCGATGGTGTTATGAGTGTAATAAAATGCCCACAGCCCATTGTTCATTTCTACACACAAACACAGCCCGCCACAGTGCAGGGCTCGCACAAATAAAGTCGACTCATGTCAAATGTACATTAAATGTAGTGAACGTGCCCACGACTCAGTGCCCACAAACACTACACACAACATGTCCCACGGTTTCTGTAAAACGAAACCAACACACATAAGTTACAGTCAGCTCAGGCCGACGGTGTTTTTAGTGCAGTAAATGTGCCCGCCGTCCCGCGCCCCGCGCCCACATTCACTCACAGACATGTTAGCACTGCCCCACAGGGCTCGCCCCGCTCGCTCTCTCTCAGCAGACTGCTATAAGGAGGGAATCGAGCGCGGCCAGGCTGCCCGCCTCAAACACTACAAGCACACACAATCTAAAGACACGGGAGGCTGACCCACTGTCTATGGGATGACCGGTTGACTTTTGCGACAGTGCTGCGGAGCTTGTGGCCTCTAGGGACGCTAGACGTGAAAGTTACAGGTCGAGCGCCACTAGTGGCCAAAAGTTCCGCGGTGTGCCTTTAATCTTAGATTTTTTTTTTACCTTAAATATGAAAAAAATTAATTTAAGACGTTTTAAAAAGACCCGTGAGTACCTAATTCATATTCGCACGCGCGTTCCCGAACACCTTTTACAGTTCACACACATCTATTTTCAGTCGTAACTCATAAATGTGAGTGAAACAAAGGAGCTGATGTGAATGTGTGTTTGGCTCTCAGTGCTGCAGGAGCGTTTGAGTCAGCAGCAGCGCGAGATGAGCGACGAGAGGTCACGGCTCAAAGAGGTCATCGCCAAGATGGACACACAGCTGGGCGAGCAGCAGAGACAGCTGGAGAAGGTGGAGAAACTCCACCGCATGCACAACACACACTCAGTTACAGGCTCTGAACATGAATAAAACATCAGTCAGAACACCAGACTGTTTAACAGTCGCTTTTCCACCGTCGGGCTGAAGAACGGAACTGGCCAAGCACACATTTGAGCAATGTAAACACAAGTTAAGAATACAATTAAAAGAAATATTCTAGACGGCAACAGTGTCGGCCCAGATCCGGCCCACATCTGGGACATGTGGATTCCAAGGTATGTTTTAAGTGAACATAAACAGTTGATAAAGAAAACACTAATGGATATGTGTGTCAGCTCTTAAAGTGACAGCAGCCTAATATTCCTGGGCCGGATCTGGGCCGACACTATGTTGCTGTCTGGGATCTGTTCATCCTCCATAACGCGTCGTTATTTACATCTCATACCATCATACCATCTTGCTTAATTCGAGAGCTCTGTTATCAGCCCCACAGTGGGAAATTAAACCACATACGTACCCGTCTGGATCGGCACGGACGAGAGCGGTCGAGCAACGAGAACGGGAAAAGCGGCTCATGATGTTGCACTGGTTTGTGTGTTCAGGAGCGCTGGCGTGTGACGTCAGAACAGGCCAAAGCAGAATCCTCTCTGAGAGGACTGGAGGAGGAGAGACGGACCATGATGCAACACTTCAGCATGGAGAGAGAGGAGCTGGAGAGGGCAAAGGTCAGGCACAAAATGACATCACATCACTCATTAAATATGAAGAAAATTATAAATTCTATATTGGTTTTAGATACACATCGAATAGACACACGATACCAGCTGCTCTTTCTCTCTCATCTCTCCGACAGCGAGTTACACACAAACCCGTCTCTACTCACTCACTAACTCACTAGTTTCATTTGCTTCGGGTGAATATTTTTGGCTGTTGCAGGGCTTGAATTTTAGCCTGAGATTTCACGAATTGTACATAATTTTAGGGTGCTTTCACACCTAGATCGATTTGTTTTGTTCCGGAACAGATCCGAAACAGAATACTTTGTTCCGAATCAATTTAATACGTCACTCTGTTCACACCACACTGTTGTAAAGCGGTCCAAATCGCGCACCCTTCCAGGGCTTTCCTTACGCCATTACGTCACTACCTCATGCGTGCAGGTCGCGCATTCCATTGTGGGACATCACCATGACAACAATAGCCTAACACAAAACGAATCGAGGGTTGACTTGGTGCTACGAAGAGGTGAAATGCCTCATAGATATTTGGTCGGAAGAACACATCTCCCGGATGTTGGACACTACACACAAGAACACCGAAGTGTACAAGAAGATCAGCTATAAAATGAAAGAGAGGGGTTATGAACGGTCCTTCGAGCAGCAAAGGCGAAAAAACTCCGACAGCAGTACATAAAGGTACGAGACCACCTTGCCTATTGATTTGTTCCGGTTCGTGGGTCGGTTGTGTTCTCACTACAAACGAACCGCCCCAGGGTTCGTATGGAATCGAGCCGAGACCACCTCTTCTAGGCGGTCTCGGCTCGGTTGTTTTGTTCCGATTCAGAGTGCAATTGTTGTGTTCACATATGACCAAACGAACCGGGCCAAAAGGGAAACACCCCTTTGTTTCGGAACAACGTCTCCAATCGATCCAGGTGTGAAAGCACCCTAACTCATTACCACGGATTTTGTTCACACACCCAAAGTGTGGCACATAAAGCCGCCTCTCAGTACTAAATCGAGCTCTTTTTTCGCTGCTTATCACGCTTAAACAGTCAAATACACACAAAATAATGTCACAATGGCGAGTATTCACATAAACACAGTCGGTGTGTGATGTTTCAAGTGAATGTAAACAGTTGAGAAAGAAAACGCATGTGTAACAGTATAATGGATCAGTGCGTCCGCTCTTAAAGTGACAGCTGCCTAATATTCCTGCCAACAAATTATGAGATAATATAAAAAATATCTATATGGCAGTTTTTCCCCCATGATATCGGTTAAAATTGTGGCTAGTAACTTTGGAAAACCACATATGTACATACATACGTATATATATACACACACACACTAAAAAACGGCATAATTTATACCAGATTTATTGTACAAACATTTACATTATTTAGTTATAAATTCTAAATAATGTGAATATTTTACTAGAACAGCCCCTTTTCGTTTCTTGATAGTTATTCTCCAATCCTTTGAATCTGTTACACATCAAAACACACACATGCCTTTCAGTCAAATTGACGGGAAGTGCAGTCATGTTGAAACAGTTTGTTGTTGGACATTACATTTCGGCCATTTAAATAAAACATAGTCAATTAAATACCTACATGTAACTCAAGAAACAACATATAAAAATGATTTCTGAGAAGTAAGTAGTCGCTTGCGTTACTACAGGAAATAGTCATGTGATGACAGACATCTCTGCAAATCTTTAATGTAGTAATTAGGGGTGTAACAATATATCGTGTAACAATCTATCGCAATGCAAAAATGCAACAATATCTATCGTGGATAGTGACAATATATATTGTGTATTGTGTATAGTTCGCCCAAAATAAAAACTGATGTGTGTATCGTATAATAATATTGTGTCGTGACTCGTGAATCGTGACATGAGGGTATCGTTACACCTCTAGTAGTAAGTCAAGCGCTTTATTGACACCGTACAGGAACAACAAGATTATTTACAGGTTGACTGAACTTATAATACTTGCAACTCCTGATGATGCATGTCGTCGTCTATGATGTGTTCTGCAAAAGTAGAAATAAACACAGCCAGAGGTGTTGTGTGAGTCAGCTGATGGCCTGGTTAAGGTTCAGGGCTGATCTGACTCTCTCTCTCTCAGAGCGCTCTGCTGGAGGAGCAGCAGTCCGTCATGACACACTGCGCTGAAGAGCGCCGGAAACTGGCGGCCGAGTGGAGCCGGTTCCACACGCAGGAGAAGCTTCGACAGGAGCGGGTCGAGAGAGAGGCCAGCCGCCTCATGGAGAGAGACGCGCACAGAGAGGGATCCATCCTCAGCATGGCACAGGTGTGTGTGTGAGACTCACCATCTAAACCTTCACACACTGTATCAGCAGATCACAGGACAACAACTCAACGTGCATTCGTTCATGCTTTACAGCTAATATTAAAGCAATAGTTCACTTCAGAATGAACATTTCAGAATGGAATGAATAATATGAAATGATACTCTACATAAGAAACTAAAACTGCCAGTAGGTGGCGGTAAATGTCTAAACAATTCGTTCAAACGGCTGATTCATTCAGGAATGAAGTAAATGGCTCTCTTTACGAGTGAGTCGTTGAATCATTTGTTCACCCGATTGATTCAGTCAAAAACACAGATTCATTCAGAAATGAAACACTGCTGTGTGTTGCTCGGAAAAGCACAGTCGTTCTAATCTGGCTTTATAGGTGAAGACAATATTGTGTAAAAAAAAAAAAACATTAACTTGTAATAAATGAAATTGTGAAGATGTAAACTAATCTGACTGTGGCAAAAACAGCAAGTCTTTTCATTCTCAATCAGACTATTCTACGTTTTAATGCAACTGACTTAAAGTGAATAAGTTTTATTCAGGGTTGTTTGAGGCGAGGCAGAGCAATCGATCCCGGTTTTCCTCTGTGATACCCAGGAGCAGGCGGATCTGAAGCTGCGCGCCGGAGAGCTGAAGCAGAAGGAGGAGTCGCTGCAGAGAGAGAGAGACGGTGTGGAGACACAGAGGCAGGAGCTGGACAGAGAGAAGGAGAAGCTGAGCGCCACGGCCCTGCGGCTCAAGACACGCGCTCAGGAAGTGGAGGCGTTCAGCAAGGTGAGGCCCGACGCGCCGCGGTCAGCGTGTGAGTGACACACCTGATCACGTGACTCTGACGCGTCCGCTCTGGTGTGTTTGCAGCTGGCGTCCGAGCGCTTCGAGGAGGGAGAGCGAGCGCTGAGAGAGGCCAGACAGCTGGAGGCCGGACATCAGGCCAGACTGCGCAGCATTCATGCACAGCTGGAGCGCCTCCGGCAGCAGGAGCACAGCTTACAGCAGGTCACTGAGGAACACCAGAGAAAAACTCCAAACAGATACATAGACACAGTTCTATATTGATATTTAGAATTATAAATAAAAAAATAACATTTTATTTCTATATTTATTTCATAATTTTAATATATATATATTCATATGTTTTAATAAATATGTAAAATATATGTATATTTGTGTCAATATTTATTTTATAAATCTAAAATAAATGGCAGTTGCCTTTAAAAGTTGTTCTCTACTCCACAAGCTACTAACAAAACACTGCATTGAAGAGATTTAAGGATGAGCACAATATTTAAAGATAAATCTTTATCAGAGCAATATTTAAATAGCACAATATCAGGTAGTAGTATTAAATTGAACAGATATATTTACATTAAACCACTAATAAATAGCCTAAACACTGATAAACAGCAGCTTTGAACTAAATTTTTCACTATAAAAAAGCATCATGTCATAGAGCGACTCGAATCAATGAATCGTTTTAACAATGTTACTTGATTAAAATACACTGTGCAAACAAACCGATTTCACTGAGGATATTTAGCAGCATGTTTGACTGAAACCATGAGTTTGGTCTCCCTACACCACTATTTGATGGAAATGTAGCTTGTTACTGGTAAATCTGCACTGATGCCACACACTACTCAGTAGTGTAGTCATCTAGCTACGTAACTCTGATCATGTGACCTCTCAGGAGCGCTTGAGGATGACGGATCATCACAGAGACATAGAGCGACTGAGACACACTCTTCCTGTCAATCCAGTGACGTCAGCGCCTCTCATCGCAGGTAATGTCTTTGTTTACATCCTCACTGAAGGCGTTCAGCGTCTCAGACAGTGAGTCACGTGTGTGTGTGTGTGTGTGTGTGTGTGTGTGTGTGTGTTAGATTTCTCTCCAGCGCTGGCCAGCACACACCTGAACGCCGCTGTCGACCCGCTGCCCGCCGAACTACACGCCCGACTCGCCCTCATCAAACACACCGCTGAGAAGGTACGACAACACCCATTCAATTCACAGATGATAACGTCACAATGCACACTTAAAGGTGCAGTGTGTAATATTTAGCAGCATCTAGTGGTGAGGCTGCGAATTGCAACCAACAGACGTTACGGTGGCCGACAGGAAGTGATGTCATCGTCTGAGACAGCAGAGAGTAGCCAGTTAAGCAATGAGGTTTCTTTACAAAGATTAATTAGGAAATTATATTTACTATTAATATAGTAATATATATTTATATTATTCGGTAAAGCGGTTCATTATGTAAGGTCTTTATACACCATTGAAAACATACTGATTTCAGACACAGCCCAACTTTCAACAAGTCAAAATGGCTACCTTCAGTTTAGAAACAATATAAAAAGCCTTCATTTATTCATGGCTATTACATTTTAAAAACATTCACATATAACCGCACACAACAATCCTCATTTAAATGCGAAAGTAAAGCCAAAAGTTCCTGAATAATTGAAATAAATCATACTACGGTTCAGCAAAAATAAAAGAATAAACAAATACATGCAAGAATTATTGAGTAAAAAAGGGAAGATCTCATTCCCAAATTTCCCATTGATGGTAAAGCAATTAATCCAAAGGTGTAAATAAAATAAAGTGAAAAAATAACAGATATTTTTGTTCAGCCAAATAAAACCCAAATGTAATTCCAAAATGCAACTAAATATCTTGATTAAAAAATACAAAATAGAATGGAAAGATCTGGCCAAATTTCCCATTGATGTTGAAGCCAATAATACAATAATACAATAGTGTAATAGTGTAAAAAGTATGTACATGTGCATTAAACAAAAAAATAAGCTCAAGTGTGTATTATATACATCTATGAAATGATTAAGTGAATAATTCAACCATATTCAAATCAAACAAGCAGTTTCTGAGCGAATCCAGTGGAAAATCAACAATTCACTTCAGCAAGCATAAGTAAAATATGCAAAAATAAATGAATAAATGAAAGAGGAAAGATCTCACCATATTTCCCATCGATTTTAAATCCAATAGTGGAATAATCAGTCGATCAGACGAGGATTGAGTTGATCCAGATTAACAGCCATTTACAATCCACTTCAACATCATAAACAAAACATTATTGTCTGTTGGTGTGGACCACAATAAAGTCTAGTTATCGCTAGTTCTTGGTCTAGGACCATTGTTTCACTTTTACACACTGCAAGTGTGTGTAGAACATTTGATTTCCCAATGATGGGACACACTTATAGTGTTGCAAAAATGCTTGTTTACAGAGCTTTTTATTTTTATTTTCAGCACTTACTCATTTTCACCCTACTCATCTTTGCACCAATACAACGTGCAACACTTTACGTTTTACCACAAAATCATATTATATTAGATATTATTTATATATCTCACTAATTTAACTTACAGTGGAATGTTTTCCTCAACATCGCACGATTTCGGGGCATGCGAGCTCCTGAACATGATGCATGATGGGATACGCTTATCCTCGAAGCGGTATGCGAGAAAATGCAATTTGGCATTTTTAAGACATGGGACAGTCTTACGCACTTACTTCCTGTCGCATACACACACTCTCAAGATCACAAGAGTGGGTATCTGATCAGGCCCATCATTTCTGTGGCCATGAGTGATTATTATTGACCCTTACCCATAATCCTTAGAGGTCGTTCTTTTAGGGTGGAAATAGGGCTATTTCATGGCATGTTTGGATGAATTATTTAATTTGCCAAATTGTGCAGTATACAAATTCACATGCATGAAATACTGTGTGTGTCGCATTAACCAGATTTTGTAAACACAGTATATAGACTGCACTGTGATCTAGTATTGCGTTACAAATACAATTTTATGACATGAAATCAAAACAGCAAATGAAAGTGAAGCAAAATGGCATATTAATAATCATCTGCTATTGCAATAAATGGACAGATGTGCAATGGTCCAAAATACATAATTGTGAAGGGGGGATTGGCAATACATTTATTAAAGATAAACTTTTGTGGTTCTAATACTTGAGAATCATTTATATGATTATAAATGCAATTATGAGATGATCTAAATCAAATTACACATTAAAAAAATGAATCTCAAATTCTTTAAATCCGCAGTAATTGCAGAGCTACTCAAATCATTAAACACCAGTACAATCAACATTAAGTTGACAGCCATTATTAATATGATTATTAATATGCCATTAATATGCCACATCATTACAAGATGGCGCCGTGCATGTGGCAGCCTGTCGCAGCAGCTCTGAATGTTTTTAACCTTTTTTATCTTTCTTATTTGTTTAATTCTTTTTATCGATGTCTGAGGAATGTGTATATGTGTGGTCCTAAGTTCGAGAGTATCAAGAAGCATTGGATTATGATCATTTTTATTTTGGCGTTCTTAATTGGAACTTTGGGGAATGTATCGGGAGCACCAAACTTTTGCTCCATTATGTATTCAAGAGAACAACTATTGGCACTTCAGCACACCGCGATGTCATCTGTACCTAGGAGGGAGATTCCTGTGGAATTAAGAAGGATGAGAAGGGGGTGTAGAGCTGGAGTAAAGCAGCGATTGAAGAAAAGACGATATAAACCATTTTTACCCGCGATTATCATGGGAAATGTCCGGTCGCTTGGGAATAAAATGGAGGAGCTCACGGCACTAACAAGGATGCAACGGGAGTATCGCGAATGCAGTTTTATGTGTCTAACTGAGACTTGGTTGAGCGAGAGAACGCCGGACTCGGTTGCAAAATTGGATTGTTTTCATCTTGTGCGAGCGGACAGGTGTGCTGCGGAGACGGGTAAGAGGAAAGGAGGTGGGCTGGCACTGTTTGTAAATGAACGCTGGTGCAATCCGGGTCATGTCACGATTAAAGAAAAACTATGCAATAAGGATATTGAACTACTTGCGGTGGGGCTGAGACCGTACTATTTGCCAAGAGAATTTTCTTATGTGATTGCGATAACGGTGTATATCCCTCCTTCGGCCAATGTGACAAATGCCTGTGAATATATTAATACTGCTACAGCTAGGATACAGTCAAAATATCCCCAATCACTGATTACTATCTCTGGTGATTTTAACCAAGCATCTTTACATCATACTCTCCCCACGTTTACTCAGTATGTGGACTGTGAAACGAGAGACAATAAAATCTTGGACTTGTTTTACGCAAATGTGAAAGAAGCCTACAGATCTTCACCACTTTCACCATTGGGACGATCGGATCACAACCTTGTTTATATTAGGCCCGTTTATGTTCCGGTTGTGAGGAAGCAACCGCCAGCAATAAGAACAGTTAAGATATGGTCTGATTCAGCCTATGAAGCATTAATGGATTGTTTCGAAACAACTGATTGGGACGTTCTGTGTAAATCACATGATGAGGACATTGATAGCTTAACAGAATGTATTACAGATTATATAAATTTTTGCGTTGATAACACAGTACCTACTAAAAAGATCAAATGTTATTCAAACAACAAACCTTGGGTCACCTCTGAGTTAAAATTATTATTAAATGAGAAAAAGAGGGCCTTTCTAGCGGGTGATAAGGATGAGCAAAAGAGAGTACAGAGGTTACTAAAAGTAAAAATTAGAGAGGGGAAAGAGAGTTATAAGTTAAAAACGGAAAGAAAATTACAAAATAAGAATGTGAGAGAGGTTTGGAAAGATCTAAATATGATGTCCGGACATGAGAATAAAGTAAGGAGACACATTGCCTCTGGTGGCCAGACATGGGCAGATGAATTAAATGTATTTTTTAACAGATTTGATGTTGGGTCAAATGATTTTGAACATTCCCCATTAAGTAGTTTACCACGTAGTTCTTCATCATATTCACCTCCAGCTCTAAGCTCATCCTTTTCTCCCATCTGTGAGTATGTTCCTGGTTTTTCGATATCAGTTGAACAAGTAAGGAGTGGGCTAAGGAGAGTTAAGATGAAGAAATCTCCGGGTCCAGATGGTATTAATCCTAGAGTTTTAAAAGCCTGTGCTGATCAGATCTGCAGGGTTGTTCATTATATTTTTAACTTGAGTTTGCGTTTAGAAAAATTACCTGTTTTATGGAAGACATCATGTATAGTCCCTGTACCTAAATTAACAAATCCCACTGAGTTCTCGCATTATAGGCCTATTGCATTAACAGCACAGTTAATGAAGGTTTTTGAGAGATTGGTATTAAACCATTTAAAGTTAGTATTGCGTGGTGCTGAGGATAAATTACAGTTCGCTTATAAAACTGGTGTTGGAGTGGATGATGCACTTATTTACCTTTTGCATAAATCCTTATGTCACTTAGAGACCCCGGACAGCACAGTTAGAATTACATTCTTTGATTTCTCTAGTGCATTTAATACTATTCAGCCTTCACTACTACGAAGTAAGATGGAAAATGTTGGAGTACATCAGGGTATGGTCAACTGGATAACTGATTATCTCTCTAATAGACCACAGTATGTGAGGATGCAGGACTGTGTGTCTCAAGTAGTGAAGTGCAGCACTGGAGTTCCTCAAGGAACGGTTTTAGCACCATTTTTGTTCACTTTTTATACATCAGACTTTCAGTATAATTCTAAATCTTGTCATCTTCAGAAATTTTCTGATGATTCTGTAATAGTTGGCTGTATAAAGCACCACGATGAGAGTGAATATAGGGAGCTAATAAAGAGCTTTGTGGACTGGTGTGATAAAAACGGTCTCAGGCTAAATGCTAGTAAGACAAAGGAAATAGTGGTTGATTTTAGTAGACTTCCTCAGAAAGCGGTACCAGTAAATTTAAGAGAGTCAGAAGTTGAGATTGTAACAACGTACAAGTATTTGGGTGTATATCTGAACAACAAGCTCAACTGGTCTGATAATACAATGCATGTTTATAAGAAGGGTCAGAGTCGTATTCATTTGTTAAGACGTCTGAGATCCTTTGGGGTACGTCAGGTACTACTTAAGACATTCTATGACTCTGTAGTCTCATCTGTGATTCTGTATTCTATCACTTGTTGGGGAGGGGGACTGATGGAAAAGGAGAAGAATAAGTTAAATAAACTCATAAAGAAGGCAGGCTCTGTTGTGGGGAGTGTATTACCCACTTTAGAGGAGATAGTGCAGGATAGAATGATTGGGAAACTTTCTCTTATGATTAATCATGACTGTCATCCTCTTAATGAAATATCTCGAGCTTTTGTGAGTACCTACAGCTCAAGATTAATTCATCCACGCTGCTACAAAGAGCGTTTTAGAAAGTCTTTTTTCCCAACCGCAATTAGATTTTATAATCAGTGTCATGTGAGATGATATATATATATTTATGTATTTATTCTGGTCGTATATAATCATGGTGCTTTGAAAAATTGATACTTGAGAACAAGACTTGTTGCTGTTGTGTATGTTGTTTGTTGTTGTTTATTTATTCATTGAATTTCTATGCTGTTGTGACACATAAATTTCCCCCTGGGGGATTAATAAAGTAAATCAAATCAAATCAAATCAAATTATCACCCTAAATGGACAACATCTCACACACACACACACTAAGTGTTTCTACTCATTCCTCTAACAGGACAGAGACTTCCTGCAGGAGGAGCAATACTTCCTGGACACTCTGAAGAAAACATCATTCAACACATGACAGGAGGCGTTTTCATATCTTTCTACAATGTTTATTCTCATCAAATAAAGCAGATTTCAGTTATTCTCATGGTCTGATGTCACTCTCCAACACTCACAGCCACTTCATTTCTGCAGAAAGTGGGAGAAAAGTTAGTTAATTACATATAAAATAAGATTATAAAATAAATATATATTTTTTATTATTATTAAGCCTCAGGTTACCATAACTCAACATGTTTTTTCAGACAGGGATAACTTGTTTCATCACAGGCTTGAATGTCTAAACACTGTTCTTGGGTCAGATTTGTTCCTTTATAATCCCAGAAACCATCAGAACTATTCTGACTCAAGAAAAGCATTAAACTACACATCTTAAAATCTCTTTACTATAAACGCACTGTGATTGATACGTACCGCTGTGAATCAGGAGAATCAGGAGCTCATGGTGTTTCTGCTCAAGAGAAGTGTTTCTGTGTTCTGTGAAGAGAAACAGGAGTGAGACGAGTTTCACACGAGATCACCGCTGCAGATTCACACTGGCTCTGGTTTCCTCAGAATATTTGGCCATCAGTTTAGGGGAGTTCAGAGGGCATCTCCAGGCGGGCCGGGACTCGGGCACATGGGAGGACAGAGGGTGGGTGGGCCCCAAAATACCACAAGCCACGACCCAGCTTTCAATGCAGCATTTTCATCTCGTGAAGATCCAGCTGCACGTGTGTGTGAACAGAGAGAAAGTGAGGAGAGGTGTTTACTTGCTCAGCACTGAGTCAGCTCCAGACGCTCGCCTGAAGAGAGAGAGTTCATGTGATCAGATTCAGCAGTGATGACTTCATCAGCACATTGTGTCTCAGAAAGAAGTGGAACTGGTTTTGCCATCGTCAGTTATCACATCAGATGGTACTTCCTGTCTCATCACAGAACACGGTTAACTTTACATATAAACACATTACAGAATATACACTCACCTAAAGGATTATTAGGAACACCATACTAATACTGTGTTTGACCCCCTTTCGCCTTCAGAACTGCCTTAATTCTACGTGGCATTGATTCAACAAGGTGCTGAAAGCATTCTTTAGAAATGTTGGCCCATATTCATAGGATAGCATCTTGCAGTTGATGGAGATTTGTGGGATGCACATCCAGGGCACGAAGCTCCCGTTCCACCACATCCCAAAGATGCTCTATTGGGTTGAGATCTGGTGACTGTGGGGGGCCATTTTAGTACAGTGAACTCATTGTCATGTTCAAGAAACCAATTTGAAATGTTTTGAGCTTTGTGACATGGTGCATTATCCTGCTGGAAGTAGCCATCAGAGGATGGGTACATGGTGGCCATAAAGGGATGGACATGGTCAGAAACAATGCTCAGGTAGGCCGTGGCATTTAAACGATGCCCAATTGGCACTAAGGGGCCTAAAGTGTGCCAAGAAAACATCCCCCACACCATTACACCACCACCACCAGCCTGCACAGTGGTAACAAGGCATGATGGATCCATGTTCTCATTCTGTTTACGCCAAATTCTGACTCTACCATCTGAATGTCTCAACAGAAATCGAGACTCATCAGACCAGGCAACATTTTTCCAGTCTTCAACTGTCTAATTTTGGTGAGCTCTTGCAAATTGTAGCCTCTTTTTCCTATTTGTAGTGGAGATGAGTGGTACCCGGTGGGGTCTTCTGCTGTTGTAGCCCATCCGCCTCAAGGTTGTGCGTGTTGTGGCTTCACAAATGCTTTGCTGCATACCTCGGTTGTAACGAGTGGTTATTTCAGTCAAAGTTGCTCTTCTATCAGCTTGAATCAGTCGGCCCATTCTCCTCTGACCTCTGGCATCAACAAGGCATTTTCGCCCACAGGACTGCCGCATACTGGATGTTTTTCCCTTTTCACACCATTCTTTGTAAACCCTAGAAATGGTTGTGCGTGAAAATCCCAGTAACTGAGCAGATTGTGAAATACTCAGACCGGCCCGTCTGGCACCAACAACCATGCCACGCTCAAAATTGCTTAAATCACCTTTCTTTCCCATTCTGACATTCAGTTTGGAGTTCAGGAGATTGTCTTGATCAGGACCACACCCCTAAATACATTGAAGCAACTGCCATGTGATTGGTTGATTAGATAATTGCATTAATGAGAAATTGAACAGGTGTTCCTAATAATTCTTTAGTTGAGTGTATATGTATATACGATTCTTGTGTGGTTCATTATGAACACGTTTTAATGGAGATAAACACTTTTTTTTGCCCGAGAAAGAACTCGCAATCCACGTGCTGCAAGGAGAAAGAGAGCGAGGAAGAGGGAGCGAGTGCTTTTATACCCGTCTATGGGTGGGTTGTGGGCAATATTACCCTGCGCATCGATCTGCACTTCGGATTCTGACCGGAAATAGTAGATCCATCACTCCACCTGCCCTTACGAGAACCCCCCCCCATCACTCCACCTGCCCTTACGAGACCCCCCCATCACTCCACCTGCCCTTACGAGACCCCCCCCCCCCCATCACTCCACCTGCCCTTACGAGACCCCCCCCCCATCACTCCACCTGCCCTTACGAGACCCCCCCCCCCATCACTCCACCTGCCCTTACGAGACCCCCCCATCACTCCACCTGCCCTTACGAGACCCCCCCATCACTCCACCTGCCCTTACGAGACCCCCCCATCACTCCACCTGCCCTTACGAGACCCCCCCATCACTCCACCTGCCCTTACGAGACCCCCCCATCACTCCACCTGCCCTTAAGAGACCCCCCCCCATCACTCCACCTGCCCTTAAGAGACCCCCCCCATCACTCCACCTGCCCTTATGAGACCCTCCATCACTCCACCGGCCCTTATGAAACCCTCCATCACTCCACCTGCCCTTATGAAACCCTATATCACTCCACCTGCCCTTATGAAACCCTCCATCACTCCACCTGCCCTTATGAGACCCTCCATCACTCCACCTGCCCTAACGAGACCCTCCATCACTCCACCGGCCCTAACGAGACCCTCCATCACTCCACCTGCCCTTGCGAGTCCCCCCATCACTCCACCTACCCTTATTAGACCCTCCATCACTCCACCTACCCTTATGAAACCCTCCATCACTCCACCGGCCCTAACGAGACCCTCCATCACTCCACCTGCCCTTATATAACCCCCCATCACTCCACCTACCCTTACGAGTCCCTCCATCACTCCACCTGCCCTTATGAGACCCTCCATCACTCCACCTGCCCTTATGAAACCCCCCATCACTCCACCGGCCCTAACGAGACCCTACATCACTCCACCTGCCCTTACGAGTCCCTCCATCACTCCACCTGCCCTTATATAACCCCCCATCACTCCACCTACCCTTATGAAACCCTCCATCACTCCACCGGCCCTAACGAGACCCTCCATCACTCCACCTGCCCTTACGAGTCCCCCCATCACTCCACCGGCCCTAACGAGACCCTCCATCACTCCACCTGCCCACCCTCCATCACTCCACCTGCCCTTACGAGTCCCCCCATCACTCCACCTGCCCTTATGAAACCCCCCATCACTCTACCTGCCCTTACGAGTCCCCCCATCACTTCACCTACCCTTATGAAACCCTCCATCACTCCACCTGCCCTTATGAAACCCCCCATCACTCCACCAGCCCTAACGAGACCCTCCATCACTCCACCTGCCCTTACGAGTCCCTCCATCACTCCACCTGCCCTTATTGCCTCAGATTGTGAAGCACAGCGCAGCACAGCAACAACCTTGGGCACGAAGGCATAGCTCACCTCTGGTGGTCAGCTGATTCATCAGAATAAAGCTGCATAAAATGAGAACAGCTGTGCTGAGATGGCAGTAGGACTTGGGGTTCACCACTTGTAAATGCATGCTTGTAGTTTGAATAAAGCTTTGTTTCATGTTTTTGACTTGTATATGCATTTGTTTATTGTGATGGCTTGTTCTTTTACTAATTTATTCATGTTTCTTATTGTTTTTTCCAGTATATAAAATATAATTATTTAATTCATGTATGCATTAATTCATTGCTTGAGCTGAAAATTGAGATGTTTCACTGCATTTATCACCATGTAGTCACATCATGTAGACATCTAGCTATTTCATATGACAAAAGAAATTACATTTTGCTTGTTTTATTAAATTATATCATTTTCAGTGTAAAAAACGTAATATAATTAAGTATAGGTCAGCATTTATTATTATTATTTTGTTTAAGTTTTGGGGTGGACTAGCAATGCAATTCATTCTGAGGTTATATTAATTTTTAAGGAATGATACTTATATTTTTTGAGTGTAAAATCAACAGTTTTCTCCAAAGGCGAGATCTTCGAGCAGCTACCCGTCTCCTTTGTGCAGACATTACAAACGCTGTGGACAACCATAGGTAGGGCTGTCGAGTTGCTGATGTTATAAAGTGTTAGTGCACCTGTCGCTCATATAATTTTTTATTGCAGAACTTATAGTTACATAAAATCAGGTAAAAATAATTGTATATTTAACAATGAACAATCATAATGACAGAAAAAAAACAAAGATCATGGGTTTGTGTACATCATAATATGAGATTTTATACACAGGAAAAAAGAACAATGACAAGTCTAAATATCTTTAAATAGTTATTCATAATACATAAAAAAATGTTTTTGTTATTTATAAGGGATGAAACGAGAGGTACATTTAACAAGAAAAAGAGGAAAACAAAGGAGATTTAAGCCACTTTTGCTTGTGGGTAAACATTAAAATAAAGAAATTAACAACATATTCAAGAGATGACGATTTTAGGTTTTCTTAATAAAAAATTATATCGTTAAACATTAGTAGGGTTTAAAATATATCAACTTAAATCAACCCTAAATGTATTTCTCAAAATAAATTAGCAGTTTCTTCAACAAGACCACAAAATGAGCAAGTTTAATCAATTTCAAGATATTTACAGATAGATGAATTATACGTGTCGTTCATATCTTTTAAATTGTTGCACTTGTGATAACGTGTCGTAGGTCACATGAAAACGATGTCCGGTTCACATTCATACTAAACGAGATCATACACTCTTTTAGCGCTCGTTAAGTAAGTACTCATTGAAATTAAGTAGCTAATCATTGAGTATGTGGTTTCAAACGCAGCCTCCATGACAGTATTTCTGGAAAATACTATAGTACTCTTCTCTCTTCTTCTTAAAATATGTTAAGGATCATTGGCTTCTCTGAACAGTCTGTGTTGGTCAGTGATCATCTTGTTTGCTCTGTTACAGATGGAAAGAACCAAATCCCTGAAGAATTCATTCTTGAACACATATCTCACTGGTCCTTCCTGATGTTCTATTACTCTTGCCTTGATGTAACCTGTGAGGTGTTGAATGCAGCTCTTGTTATAGCCCATCTTTGAAATGTTAAAAGACTGAATCTCTTTGAATATTTGGTGATCAACATCCAAGACTAATGATCTTATTTGAGCTTCATCCTCTTTTGATAGAGCATAACCAAGCTGCTCTTTAACTACTCTGTGGATTATTCCACTTGGTTTTTTGAACTTTACATAATCATAATAACTGGGCACTGCGTTTACATGGACACTTATAATCGGATTGACGGCTCAATCGGACTAAAAAACCTTCATGTAATCGATCCGATTGAGCTCGATCCGATTCAAATTTTGATCGGATTGAAAGGGGTGGTTTACTCCTTTTGTAATCCGATCGAGAGAACATGTAAACACTTGATCGGATTGAAAACCGAAACTAAAAGGACTGCGCATGCGCAATGACGTTGAAATAGCGTAATGACGTATGACGCACGGAGCGAGCTGTTCTTCCTGTTGAATAAAGTGAATATAAATGAGTGTTCCGTTATTAAAAAATTCTCATTTCACTCAGCGTCTGTGAAGTGGAGCAGGACAACGTCCCAGCAATGCTTGTTTCAGACTCTCATCCATGGACGACTGGTTTTGGGCGCGGGGTTTTACTGCGTGATCAATATAAGCAGCACGGCAAAACGGTTCATGCTCATCGTCTCCAAATCATGACCAGAGGCGGATACATATATTAAGTCTGCTGTTTAAAACAAATAAAGCACCAAAATAGAGGAGAATAGTTATGCGCGAACAGCAGCATATTCGTGCAGTGCGCATGTCAAAAAATCAATTCCAAATTGAATCTTGTGACATATAAACGCGCACATCAACCCGATTACTTTATTTATCGTTCATGTAAACACCGTGTTCGAATTCATCAATCGGATTGATTTCATTCCGATTGAACCAGTGAGGATCTCTCTCACATCTCTCATTATGTCAATGTCTTTGATTGGAGGAGTGTCTGACTTGATCTCATTCACACTGCGTTTACATGGACAAATCGGATTGACGGCTCAATCGGACTAAAAAAACTTCATGTAAACACCTTAATCGATCCGATTGAGCTCGATCCGATTAAAAATTCGATCGGATTGAAAGGGGTGGTTTACTCCTTTTGTAATCCGATCGAGAGAACATGTAAACACTTGATCGGATTGAAAACCGAAACTAAAAGGACTGCGCATGTGCAATGACGTTGAAATAGCGTAATGACGTATGACGCACGGAACGAGCTGTTCTTCCTGTTGAATAAAGTGTCATATAAATGAGTGTTCCGTTATTAAAAAAATCTCCTTTCACTCAGCGTCTGTGAAGTGAAGCAGGACAACGTCCCACCTTGTTTCAGATTATCATCCATGGACGACTGGTTTTGGGCGCGGCGTTTTACTGCGTGATCAAGCAGCACGCCCGGCAAAACGGTTCATGCTCATCGTCTCCAAATCATGACCAGAGACGGATAAATATTAAGTCTGCTGTTTAAAAAAAATAAAGAACCAATAGAGTAGAATAGTTATGCGCGAACAGCGGCATATTCGTGCAGTGCGCATGTCAAAAAATCACGATGTCACGATTCGAATCTTGTGACATATAAATCCGCACATAAATTACTTTATTTATCGTTCATGTAAACACCGTGTTCGGATTCATCAATCGGATTCATTTCATTCCGATTGAACCATGTAAACGCAGCTGTTTCCAAAACAAATCAAACTCTTTCTTCAGTGTTTCTTCATCTTTAGCTTTGAGTTTTAAGGCAAGTTCTTTGCTCTTTTCATAGAGAGTGTTTTCTTGATGTGTCCTCTGAGCATCAATCTTTCTCTTCAGGTCTCGCTGCTGAAGAACCTCATTTAATTCCCTCTTGGTTTCTCTCACAATGTTCCCCTGAAGCTCCTTGATTTTGATTTCAAATGATGTTTTCCACTGAATCAGTATATCTTTATCTTTGTCTTTCTCAAAGAATCCAGACATTGAATTTTCCACTTCTTCTTTTGTCTTCTTCAGTTCTTCTTGAAGATCAGTTTTCTCAACCTCATGAATTGCTTTAATTTCTATTTGGTTGTGTAGTTTGTTCTCAGTTTCCATCATGGCACTGCGAAGACTCCAGGTCCACTTGCTGTATTTGGTCTCCAGTTTCCTGTAGGCTGAAATCTCCAGAGAATTTCTGAACCTGAAGACGAATTGTTCATTCAGTAAAGCCTTCCAGAGATCATTAATACAGTCTTTTAAGTCTTTCAGCATTAATCCATGTGATTTTGAGGCATGAGACATTATAGTTTCCTTTAGTTCTTGAATGTTCTCGCAGTAGTTTGGGTTTGGTGGTGCCATAGGTGGGCTTCCCTCCCAGAGCTGAGCAAAATACTTCACATCATTCCGAATATCAAATTTAATGACATCGCTAAAACATTCTGCATCACAGACTTCATCTTTAGCAGCAAGTTTTGTCATCTCATCCAGTTTATCCTGCAGTCATCTCCTTCCCTCCATGTTTTTCTCTCCAGCTGTGACCTCTGAAACGTTCTGATGCACAAACACACACCTGGGATTCAGGCCCCATCCACACTACTGCGTTTTAGTTTAGAAACGGAGAATTAAAACGAATACGATCTCCGTCCACACCAGCGTTTTAGCTGCGTATTAGAATTGATCTCCGTCCACATTAAAACGACTGAAAACGCGGATCACGTGAACATTCACCAACACTGGGCATGCGCGTGCCGTTGTAAACACAACTTCATTGATAAAATTATCCCACCATGCTCTGGGTTAACCCCAAACCGACGCTCCATGTACGGTCAACGCCGCCGCTGCACACGGGAATTGTCACAGATCGCTCGAATAATAGCTTGACTCCGGCGCATGTAGGCAGTTATAGCGTTGTAAAATGCAGAATTTACTTGTACAACAGCTGCTAGCAAAGATATACGCCATGACTGATGACACCCAATCATAGAGCCGAGCGTGAGCCTCTACTACGTCATCGTTTCTAAAGTCCTCCGTTTTGACCCGTCTACACTAAAACGCCCTCCGGAGATTCAAAACGAAAAACGGATCGGCAGCGTTTCTAAACTTCTCCGTTTTGGGTCTCCGTTTTTGCTGTTTTAGTGTGGACGGGAGGTGCAAACGTAGCAAAAGGTCTCCGTTTTTAAACGAAAACGCAGTAGTGTGGACGGGGCCTCAGTCTGACCTTCTTCATCCTCATGAAGGCCTGAACAACAATCTGAAGAATGTCCTGCATCTCAGATAGGTTTTCTCCAAATATGTTGATCAAGGTTAGATTACCAAGACCAACAACAAATGTGGCCAGTTTATTGTCATGATGTCTTGTTGATCTTCCAGCCAGTTCTAGAGCACGAAGACCCTCAGTATCAACAACCAGAATATAGTCAAAGTTCATCTGTGTTTTCATCTCCTCTGAGACTCTGACCAGCTGCATGAAAGCTCCTCTGGTGCACCTGCCAGCACTGATGGTATGGGATCAAAATCCCGCCAAATCTATTGCGGCCACGGATTAAAATATAATAAGCGTGAATAAAAAAATAACAAGCATGAAGAATAACTTTAAACACATAAAAAAATATTTTTCACAAAACTTAAACTTGTTCATGTTTTCTTTAAAATTATGTTTTCCTTGGTTTTATTACTCTGTAATTTGCGCTCTCTTTCATTTTCTGCTCATAATTAATTTTTTTGTATACGCTTGTGCTGTTTTTCTCTTCGCTCTTCTTTCCATGTTCTGCGCTTGCTCTTCCAAATGTTGCAGTTTGAGTTTCATGTAAATTAGGGCGGGCTTAAGCGTCACCATTGGTCCACTAGTTCTAGATTGACAGCACCTCCTCTAGCCAATCAATCGAAGAGGAGAGCTGACGTCACTCCAATGCGACTCATGCTGATGTTGTTTACTCGTAGCTGGTAGCAATGGCAAGCCATTTTAACATTTAACAGCTAGACTGGATATGTGTTGCAGATATCTGTAATTCAGTTTTGCCTAGTCAAAAAGAACATTTAAGATATCCGCAATTACATTCTTCCTATCCATAATTGTCATTTCAGATATCCACAAAGACATTCTTCCTAGGACAAATGACATCACTTTTGCAATTCATTTGTATGGGGTTTGTCATTACAGATATCTACAATTCAGTTACAGATATCCACTATGTGAATTACGGATATCTGCAACTGAATTGTAGATATCTGTAATTCTAGTTTAAGATATCTACAATTTGATTATGACTAGTACTAACTCCAATTCAAGATATCTTTAATTCACCTCAATTCGAGATATCTACATGTTCCTTTTCAGATATCTTAAATTAAGTTTAGACTAGGCGAAAGTATGTTGTAGATATCTGTTACTGGAATTATAACTAGTCAAAATGGCATTGTAGATATCTCAAACTGGAGTTAGAGATAGTCATAATTTAATTGTAGATATCTATTATCAAGTTATAGATATCTTAAAATGAATTTTGATTAGAGATATCTGAAATTTGAGATATCTGTAACTTTCATTCTGCCTAGTCAAAATGTAATTACAGATATCTTGAATTACAGTTTTGACTAGGCGAAATGACGTTACAGATATCTGTATGCAAATTAGGCTCGGCCGCATCCCACTTTAGGCGGGAGCAGAGCGTGTTGTTGTTCAAATCATCAAATCACATAGCACTATGGCAAGCCCTTTTAACATTTAAAAGCTAAGTTTGACTATCCGGAATTAACATTGTAGATATCAACAACTTCTTTCTGACTAGTCGTGATTACATTTTGGATAGTTGGAATTGTCATTCAAGATATCTGTAACGTAATTGTGACTAGTCGAAACGACAGATAGAGATATCTGTAATTCAGTTTTGACTAGGCAAAACTGAATTACAGATATCTGCAATGACATCATTGAAAACGACATTCAACTCGTCACACATCTTAAATGACAATTGCAGATATCTGTAATTCAGTTTTGCCTAGGCCGAATGAAAGTTAAAGATATCTCAAACGTCATTATAACTAGTGCAAATTATTGTGCATGATGTAATTTCCCCTCCCCACCATAATCAAAAAAGAAGTGAGTTAATTTCCTTATTTGGAAGAAGAAAGAAGCTGCATTGGCTTTAATGGAAAAAAAATCAAAAAACACCAGAAAATGTTTACATGTTTCCAGCATGACACAAATTGTATTCATTTGCATTAGCCTGGGGGTCTCTCAAAAATATTGGCAACATGCAATGTTTGCCATGCATTTCTATGTTTATGACCATGCTTAAAATTAGTAGATTATTGTTGACGAAAGATTTATGCTTGAGAGAGATTCACACTAATTCACTTTAATGAAGATGCTTACATGCATGCAATTCTTGCCATGGAAGTGCAATAACATTTGATTGATTGAACTTCCTTAGATGAGAAAAAACAGTTCTCAGATTAGTTTTTTTTTTCCCACAGTAAAAATCCATGATGAGCTAACAGCATTAAAAAGACGATTAAAAACTCCTTCACCCTCGACATGGTGCTAATTAAAAGTGAACAGTTAACAGGTGCTATGTGATTTGATGATTTGAACAACAACACGCTCTGCTCCCGCCTAAAGTGGGATGCGGCCGAGCCTAATTTGCATACAGATATCTGCAACGTCATTTCGCCTAGTCAAAACTCTAATTCAAGATATCTGTAATTACATTTTGACTAGGCAGAATGAAAGTTACAGATATCTCAAATTTCAGATATCTCTAATCAAAATTCATTTTAAGATATCTATAACTTGATAATAGATATCTACAATTAAATTATGACTATCCCTAACTCCAGTTTGAGATATCTACAATGCCATTTTGACTAGTTATAATTCCAGTAACAGATATCTACAACATACTTTCGCCTAGTCCAAACTTAATTTAAGATATCTGAAAAGGAACATGTAGATATCTTGAATTGAGGTGAATTAAAGATATCTTGAATTGGAGTTAGTACTAGTCATAATCAAATTGTAGATATCTTAAACCGTAATTCACATAGTGGATATCTGCAACTGAATTGTAGATATCTGTAATGACAAACCCCATACAAATGAATGGCAAAAGTGATGTCATTTGTCCTAGGAAGAATGTCTTTGTTGATATCTGAAATGATAATTATGGATAGGAAGAATGTAATTGCGGATATCTGAAATGTTCTTTTTGACTAGGCAAAACTGAATTACAGATATCTGCAACACATATCCAGTCTAGCTGTTAAATGTTAAAATGGCTTGCCATATAGCACCTGTTAACTGTTCACTTTTAATTAGCACCATGTCGAGGGTGAAGGAGTTTTTAATCGTCTTTTTAATGCTGTTAGCTCATCATGGATTTTTACTGTGGGAAAAAAAAACTAATCTGAGAACTGTTTTTTCTCATCTAAGGAAGTTCAATCAATCAAATGTTATTGCACTTCCATGGCAAGAATTGCATGCATGTAAGCATCTTCATTAAAGTGAATTAGTGTGAATCTCTCTCAAGCATAAATCTTTCGTCAACAATAATCTACTAATTTTAAGCATGGTCATAAACATAGAAATGCATGGCAAACATTGCATGTTGCCAATATTTTTGAGAGACCCCCAGGCTAATGCAAATGAATACAATTTGTGTCATGCTGGAAACATATAAACATTTTCTGGTGTTTTTTTTTTTTTTTTTGATTAAAGCCAATGCAGCTTCTTTCTTCTTCCAAAAAAGGAAATTAACCCACTTCTTTTTTGATTATGGTGGGGAGGGGAAATTACATCATGCACAATAATATGCACTAGTTATAATGACGTTTGAGATATCTTTAACTTTCATTCTGCCTAGGCAAAACTGAATTACAGATATCTGCAATTGTCATTTAAGATGTGTGACGAGTTGAATGTCGTTTTCAATGATGTCATTGCAGATATCTGTAATTCAGTTTTGCCTAGTCAAAACTGAATTACAGATATCTCTATCTGTCGTTTCGACTAGTCACAATTACGTTACAGATATCTTGAATGACAATTCCAACTATCCAAAATATAATTACGACTAGTCAGAAAGAAGTTGTTGATATCTACAATGTTAATTCCGGATAGTCAAACTTAGCTTTTAAATGTTAAAAGGGCTTGCCATAGGTAGCTACAGGTGAAGATAACCATCAGCTCAGCTGTCAAAAATCTTTCCGTGGCAGGACACGTTAAACTGTATGTCTACCTGGCGATCCGTTATCGTTAAATTCGTCACCCTAACGACGACGATCTGTCACAGTTGTATGGCAAGCCGTTTTAGCATTTAAACCTTTGTTCTGACTATCTATAAATATATTTAAAGCTAGTAACAATTGTATTTTGACGAGTGATAATTATAATTCGCCTAGTCAGAATGACAATTAGAGATATCTGCAATTATAATTGCACTAGGAAGAAATCCGATTAGAGATATCTGTAATATATTTTGACTAGTCAAAACTCAATTTAAGATATCTGTAATGATGTCATTGATATCTTTAAAAGACGCGTCGTTTATCCGCAAAGGTAATTAGAGATATCTCTAATTCGATTTCGACTAGTCACAATTGTATTTTAAGATATCTGAATTGTACTCGCTCCTAGTCAATCCACTGTTGCGTGACGTGAAACTACATTTCCTCAGCACCACCCAGAGTTCCTCCCCTCCTCCCTAGTTAACCGCTAACAACTTTAGTCTGCTTTTGTTTTCCGAGAGAAAAGATATGAAGTAGTTCAGGGATTATTAAACGATGGCGGCAGCTGTTCTCGACAAAATAGCAAGAAAGTGTCAACAAATTGAAAGAGCTCAAAGTCAGGGAAATTGTGGTGAGCGCGAACTTCGTGCGATAGATGACTGCTTAAGAAATGCACAGAGAATTTCGTATTTGCTACCTCTTGAGACGAATGAAGAATTGAACACAAATCTGGAGGAAATTCGAACAATGCTGTCAACGCATTTGCAGAGTGAGGGAACTACAGCTTTTTCCATTTCTCGAAGGAGCTCAGGTGAGTTTCTGGTTTTTAAAAACTAGGCCTATGTTCTTTATCTGCAGTAACCGCATACACAAGCGAGGCATCTCGGAAAGCTTGTTTTTGTCTTGTTTATGTGTTTGTTTATTGTCTTCTCTCTACTTTCGTCATGACGGTAGCCATGGTAATACAACTGTAACTTTCCCCTCGGTCTGCAAAGTAGTCTAACCAGTGTACATGCTATGTAACTATTCACTTACAAAATTAATACCGTTATAATACAATTCAAATATATATACCTATTGTACATAATACATATAACGTTAGTTAAAAGTATGACTGTACAACAAAATGTATGCCTACATAATTTTATTTACATTTTAGAAGAAAATAAGGATTAAAGCAACCATTATTTGAATGGCTACTGATAAGGTTCCACACACAGGCCATGTCAATCCATAAAAGTATTTGTGTGACATTCAGATGATCACACATCAATGAATGTACCTTATTTGCATTTAAAAATAACAGAAACACACTCCAACAGGTCAATGTTTAATTTTCATTTTTCAACCTTGTCTGGTTCCATGACTCATAAAAAAGAAATTGTATTTCTTCAACATTTGTACTAAATATTGAAAAAGTAATTTAAATCTGCCATCACCCTGTTTTAGGAGCTACATGTCAGTAATACAAATATATGTTACTTTCAATTGCAGGTAGCCGAGGTAGACCAGCCATTACAATAACACGTGACCAAATTGAATTTTTAATGAAGCAAGGTCACACAGTCAAGCGAATGGCAAGAATGTTAGGGTGCTCATCCTCATTTCTGTACAAGAGGTCCAAGCTGCTTGGCGTATCCATCAGGAGCAGAATGTCAAGAGTGGATGATGAAGAACTTGAAAATGTAGTGAGACGACTCCAATGCCAGTATCCAAATACTGGAAATGAGGTAAGTCTTGTTTGATTCCATTTTAAGGTCTGTCCTATCAGTTCATAAACTAATTATTATTATTTAAAAAAAATTGTTTTTCAATTCAATGCAACCATTTTAGATGATGCGAGCCTTACTGGTTGCAGAAGGATTGAGGGTTTCCCGGCATAGGGTTCGTGAGATGTTGGTCCGTATCAATCCAGCGGCTGCTGCAAGGAGATGGAGTAGCACAGTGGCTAGAAGAGTTTATCATGTGCCCTGTCCCAACAGTCTCTGGCACATTGATGGCAACATGCGCCTCATAAGGTTAATTTAATTGTAGTTTTTGTCCTGCTAATGCAGCATTTAAATGGTGTGACAGTGTGTTTCTGCGATACTAAATTATAGCCTAGTGTAGACTTGCATTAGAATCTACAGCCAAATATGTTCACACACATGCAATTACCACAACCTAAGCAGCCATTGTAAATCATAATACGACAATAACATTATAACAGTTCACCATATCGTCCTGGCCTAAAACGACTAAATGTTAAATCATTAAGACATTTTAGATCCAATGACGTTTTGTAAAGCTGGTTTGAAAGAGTATGTACTGCGAAACTGTACAAATGTTTCACTTGATGCATTTATTATATGAATTATTAATACATTACATACAATTATTCTAAGTATAACAATTCAATTCAATTCAAATTTATTTGTATAACGCTTTTCACAATACATATTGTTTCAAAGCAGCTTTACAGAAAGTGCATTTCAGAAATGTACATAGAAAAATACAGTTAGTTAATCATCATGTATTAATTTAGGGCATAACATATCGCCGGCGTTTAGTCGTCTCTTCACAGGAGTTTAGTCATCTCTTCACAGGCGTTTAGTTGTCTCATCGCAGGCGTTTAGTCGTCTCTTCACAGGCGTTTAGTCGTCTCATCGCAGGCGTTTAGTTGTCTCATCACAGGCGTTTAGTTGTCTCATCGCAGGCGTTTAGTCGTCTCATCGCAGGCGTTTAGTCGTCTCATCGCAGGCGTTTAGTCGTCTCTTCACAGGCGTTTAGTCGTCTCTTCACAGGCGTTTAGTCGTCTCATCGCAGGCGTTTAGTTGTCTCATCGCAGGCGTTTAGTCGTCTCTTCACAGGCGTTTAGTCGTCTCATCGCAGGCGTTTAGTCGTCTCTTCACAGGCGTTTAGTCGTCTCATCGCAGGCGTTTAGTTGTCTCTTCACAGGCGTTTAGTCGTCTCATCGCAGGCGTTTAGTTGTCTCTTCACAGGCGTTTAGTCGTCTCATCGCAGGCGTTTAGTCGTCTCATCGCAGGCGTTTAGTTGTCTCATCGCAGGCGTTTAGTTGTCTCATCGCAGGCGTTTAGTTGTCTCATCGCAGGCGTTTAGTCGTCTCTTCACAGGCGTTTAGTTGTCTCTTCACAGGCGTTTAGTTGTCTCTTCACAGGCGTTTAGTCGTCTCTTCACAGGCGTTTAGTTGTCTCTTCACAGGCGTTTAGTCGTCTCTTCACAGGCGTTTAGTTGTCTCATCGCAGGCGTTTAGTTGTCTCATCGCAGGCGTTTAGTTGTCTCATCGCAGGCGTTTAGTCGTCTCATCGCAGGCGTTTAGTTGTCTCATCGCAGGCGTTTAGTCGTCTCATCGCAGACGTTTAGTTGTCTCATCGCAGGCGTTTAGTCGTCTCTTCACAGGCGTTTAGTTGTCTCATCGCAGGCGTTTAGTTGTCTCATCACAGGCGTTTAGTTGTCTCATCGCAGGCGTTTAGTCGTCTCATCGCAGGCGTTTAGTTGTCTCATCGCAGGCGTTTAGTCGTCTCTTCACAGGCGTTTAGTTGTCTCATCGCAGGCGTTTAGTTGTCTCATCGCAGGCGTTTAGTCGTCTCATCGCAGGCGTTTAGTCGTCTCTTCACAGGCGTTTAGTTGTCTCATCGCAGGCGTTTAGTTGTCTCATCGCAGGCGTTTAGTTGTCTCTTCACAGGCGTTTAGTCGTCTCATCGCAGGCGTTTAGTTGTCTCATCGCAGGCGTTTAGTCGTCTCTTCACAGGCGTTTAGTTGTCTCATCGCAGGCGTTTAGTTGTCTCATCGCAGGCGTTTAGTTGTCTCATCGCAGGCGTTTAGTCGTCTCATTACAGGCGTTTAGTTGTCTCATCGCAGGCGTTTAGTCGTCTCATCGCAGGCGTTTAGTCGTCTCTTCACAGGCGTTTAGTCGTCTCATCGCAGGCGTTTAGTTGTCTCATCACAGGCGTTTAGTTGTCTCATCGCAGGCGTTTAGTTGTCTCATCGCAGGCGTTTAGTCGTCTCTTCACAGGCGTTTAGTTGTCTCATCGCAGGCGTTTAGTTGTCTCATCACAGGCGTTCAGTTGTCTCATCGCAGGCGTTTAGTCGTCTCTTCACAGGCGTTTAGTCGTCTCATCGCAGGCGTTTAGTCGTCTCTTCACAGGCGTTTAGTTGTCTCATCGCAGGCGTTTAGTCGTCTCTTCACAGGCGTTTAGTCGTCTCATCGCAGGCGTTTAGTCGTCTCATCGCAGGCGTTTAGTTGTCTCATCGCAGGCGTTTAGTTGTCTCATCGCAGGCGTTTAGTTGTCTCATCGCAGGCGTTTAGTCGTCTCTTCACAGGCGTTTAGTTGTCTCTTCACAGGCGTTTAGTTGTCTCTTCACAGGCGTTTAGTCGTCTCTTCACAGGCGTTTAGTTGTCTCTTCACAGGCGTTTAGTCGTCTCTTCACAGGCGTTTAGTTGTCTCATCGCAGGCGTTTAGTTGTCTCATCGCAGGCGTTTAGTTGTCTCATCGCAGGCGTTTAGTCGTCTCATCGCAGGCGTTTAGTTGTCTCATCGCAGGCGTTTAGTCGTCTCATCGCAGACGTTTAGTTGTCTCATCGCAGGCGTTTAGTCGTCTCTTCACAGGCGTTTAGTTGTCTCATCGCAGGCGTTTAGTTGTCTCATCACAGGCGTTTAGTTGTCTCATCGCAGGCGTTTAGTCGTCTCATCGCAGGCGTTTAGTTGTCTCATCGCAGGCGTTTAGTCGTCTCTTCACAGGCGTTTAGTTGTCTCATCGCAGGCGTTTAGTTGTCTCATCGCAGGCGTTTAGTCGTCTCATCGCAGGCGTTTAGTCGTCTCTTCACAGGCGTTTAGTTGTCTCATCGCAGGCGTTTAGTTGTCTCATCGCAGGCGTTTAGTTGTCTCTTCACAGGCGTTTAGTCGTCTCATCGCAGGCGTTTAGTTGTCTCATCGCAGGCGTTTAGTCGTCTCTTCACAGGCGTTTAGTTGTCTCATCGCAGGCGTTTAGTTGTCTCATCGCAGGCGTTTAGTTGTCTCATCGCAGGCGTTTAGTCGTCTCATTACAGGCGTTTAGTTGTCTCATCGCAGGCGTTTAGTCGTCTCATCGCAGGCGTTTAGTCGTCTCTTCACAGGCGTTTAGTCGTCTCATCGCAGGCGTTTAGTTGTCTCATCACAGGCGTTTAGTTGTCTCATCGCAGGCGTTTAGTTGTCTCATCGCAGGCGTTTAGTCGTCTCTTCACAGGCGTTTAGTTGTCTCATCGCAGGCGTTTAGTTGTCTCATCACAGGCGTTCAGTTGTCTCATCGCAGGCGTTTAGTCGTCTCTTCACAGGCGTTTAGTCGTCTCATCGCAGGCGTTTAGTCGTCTCTTCACAGGCGTTTAGTTGTCTCATCGCAGGCGTTTAGTCGTCTCTTCACAGGCGTTTAGTCGTCTCATCGCAGGCGTTTAGTCGTCTCTTCACAGGCGTTTATTTGTCTCATCACAGGCGTTTAGTCGTCTCTTCACAGGCGTTTAGTCGTCTCATCGCAGGCGTTTAGTCGTCTCTTCACAGGCGTTTAGTCGTCTCTTCACAGGCGTTTAGTTGTCTCATCGCAGGCGTTTAGTCGTCTCATCGCAGGCGTTTAGTCGTCTCATCGCAGGCGTTTAGTCGTCTCATCGCAGGCGTTTAGTCGTCTCATCGCAGGCGTTTAGTTGTCTCATCGCAGGCGTTTAGTCGTCTCATCGCAGGCGTTTAGTTGTCTCATCGCAGGCGTTTAGTCGTCTCTTCACAGGCGTTTAGTTGTCTCATCGCAGGCGTTTAGTTGTCTCATCGCAGGCGTTTAGTTGTCTCATCGCAGGCGTTTAGTTGTCTCATCGCAGGCGTTTAGTTGTCTCATCGCAGGCGTTTAGTTGTCTCATCGCAGGCGTTTAGTTGTCTCATCGCAGGCGTTTAGTTGTCTCATCGCAGGCGTTTAGTCGTCTCTTCACAGGCGTTTAGTTGTCTCATCGCAGGCGTTTAGTCGTCTCTTCACAGGCGTTTAGTTGTCTCATCGCAGGCGTTTAGTTGTCTCATCGCAGGCGTTTAGTCGTCTCATCGCAGGCGTTTAGTCGTCTCATCACAGGCGTTTAGTCGTCTCTTCACAGGCGTTTAGTTGTCTCATCACAGGCGTTTAGTCGTCTCATCGCAGGCGTTTAGTTGTCTCATCGCAGGCGTTTAGTCGTCTCATCGCAGGCGTTTAGTTGTCTCATCGCAGGCGTTTAGTTGTCTCTTCACAGGCGTTTAGTTGTCTCATCGCAGGCGTTTAGTTGTCTCTTCACAGGCGTTTAGTTGTCTCATCGCAGGCGTTTAGTTGTCTCATCGCAGGCGTTTAGTCGTCTCATCGCAGGCGTTTAGTTGTCTCATCGCAGGCGTTTAGTTGTCTCATCGCAGGCGTTTAGTTGTCTCATCGCAGGCGTTTAGTTGTCTCATCGCAGGCGTTTAGTTGTCTCATCGCAGGCGTTTAGTCGTCTCATCGCAGGCGTTTAGTCGTCTCTTCACAGGCGTTTAGTCGTCTCTTCACAGGCGTTTAGTCGTCTCTTCACAGGCGTTTAGTTGTCTCATCACAGGCGTTTAGTTGTCTCATCACAGGCGTTTAGTCGTCTCTTCACAGGCGTTTAGTTGTCTCATCGCAGGCGTTTAGTCGTCTCTTCACAGGCGTTTAGTCGTCTCTTCACAGGCGTTTAGTCGTCTCTTCACAGGCGTTTAGTCGTCTCTTCACAGGCGTTTAGTTGTCTCATCACAGGCGTTTAGTTGTCTCATCGCAGGCGTTTAGTCGTCTCATCACAGGCGTTTAGTTGTCTCATCACAGGCGTTTAGTTGTCTCATCGCAGGCGTTTAGTTGTCTCATCACAGGCGTTTAGTCGTCTCTTCACAGGCGTTTAGTTGTCTCTTCACAGGCGTTTAGTCGTCTCTTCACAGGCGTTTAGTTGTCTCATCGCAGGCGTTTAGTCGTCTCATCGCAGGCGTTTAGTCGTCTCATCGCAGGCGTTTAGTCGTCTCATCGCAGGCGTTTAGTCGTCTCTTCACAGGCGTTTAGTTGTCTCATCGCAGGCGTTTAGTCGTCTCATCGCAGGCGTTTAGTCGTCTCTTCACAGGCGTTTAGTTGTCTCATCGCAGGCGTTTAGTCGTCTCTTCACAGGCGTTTAGTCGTCTCATCGCAGGCGTTTAGTCGTCTCTTCACAGGCGTTTAGTCGTCTCTTCACAGGCGTTTAGTCGTCTCATCGCAGGCGTTTAGTCGTCTCATCACAGGCGTTTAGTTGTCTCAACGCAGGCGTTTAGTCGTCTCTTCACAGGCGTTTAGTTGTCTCATCGCAGGCGTTTAGTTGTCTCTTCACAGGCGTTTAGTCGTCTCATCGCAGGCGTTTAGTCGTCTCTTCACAGGCGTTTAGTCGTCTCATCGCAGGCGTTTAGTTGTCTCATCGCAGGCGTTTAGTTGTCTCTTCACAGGCGTTTAGTTGTCTCATCGCAGGCGTTTAGTTGTCTCTTCACAGGCGTTTAGTTGTCTCAACGCAGGCGTTTAGTCGTCTCTTCACAGGCGTTTAGTCGTCTCATCGCAGGCGTTTAGTCGTCTCTTCACAGGCGTTTAGTTGTCTCATCGCAGGCGTTTAGTCGTCTCATCGCAGGCGTTTAGTCGTCTCTTCACAGGCGTTTAGTTGTCTCATCGCAGGCGTTTAGTCGTCTCTTCACAGGCGTTTAGTCGTCTCTTCACAGGCGTTTAGTTGTCTCATCGCAGGCGTTTAGTTGTCTCATCGCAGGCGTTTAGTCGTCTCTTCACAGGCGTTTAGTTGTCTCATCGCAGGCGTTTAGTCGTCTCTTCACAGGCGTTTAGTCGTCTCATCGCAGGCGTTTAGTCGTCTCTTCACAGGCGTTTAGTCGTCTCTTCACAGGCGTTTAGTTGTCTCATCGCAGGCGTTTAGTCGTCTCTTCGCAGGCGTTTAGTCGTCTCTTCACAGGCGTTTAGTTGTCTCATCGCAGGCGTTTAGTTGTCTCATCGCAGGCGTTTAGTCGTCTCATCGCAGGCGTTTAGTCGTCTCTTCACAGGCGTTTAGTTGTCTCATCGCAGGCGTTTAGTTGTCTCATCGCAGGCGTTTAGTCGTCTCTTCACAGGCGTTTAGTTGTCTCATCGCAGGCGTTTAGTCGTCTCTTCACAGGCGTTTAGTTGTCTCATCGCAGGCGTTTAGTCGTCTCATCGCAGGCGTTTAGTCGTCTCTTCACAGGCGTTTAGTTGTCTCATCGCAGGCGTTTAGTTGTCTCATCGCAGGCGTTTAGTCGTCTCATCGCAGGCGTTTAGTCGTCTCTTCACAGGCGTTTAGTTGTCTCATCGCAGGCGTTTAGTCGTCTCTTCACAGGCGTTTAGTCGTCTCATCGCAGGCGTTTAGTTGTCTCATCGCAGGCGTTTAGTCGTCTCTTCACAGGCGTTTAGTTGTCTCATCGCAGGCGTTTAGTTGTCTCTTCACAGGCGTTTAGTCGTCTCATCGCAGGCGTTTAGTTGTCTCATCGCAGGCGTTTAGTCGTCTCTTCACAGGCGTTTAGTCGTCTCATCGCAGGCGTTTAGTCGTCTCATCGCAGGCGTTTAGTCGTCTCTTCACAGGCGTTTAGTCGTCTCATCGCAGGCGTTTAGTCGTCTCTTCACAGGCGTTTAGTCGTCTCTTCACAGGCGTTTAGTCGTCTCATCGCAGGCGTTTAGTCGTCTCATCACAGGCGTTTAGTTGTCTCAACGCAGGCGTTTAGTCGTCTCTTCACAGGCGTTTAGTTGTCTCATCGCAGGCGTTTAGTTGTCTCTTCACAGGCGTTTAGTCGTCTCATCGCAGGCGTTTAGTCGTCTCTTCACAGGCGTTTAGTCGTCTCATCGCAGGCGTTTAGTTGTCTCATCGCAGGCGTTTAGTTGTCTCTTCACAGGCGTTTAGTTGTCTCATCGCAGGCGTTTAGTTGTCTCTTCACAGGCGTTTAGTCGTCTCTTCACAGGCGTTTAGTTGTCTCATCGCAGGCGTTTAGTCGTCTCATCGCAGGCGTTTAGTCGTCTCTTCACAGGCGTTTAGTTGTCTCATCGCAGGCGTTTAGTCGTCTCTTCACAGGCGTTTAGTTGTCTCATCGCAGGCGTTTAGTTGTCTCTTCACAGGCGTTTAGTTGTCTCATCGCAGGCGTTTAGTTGTCTCTTCACAGGCGTTTAGTTGTCTCATCGCAGGCGTTTAGTCGTCTCTTCACAGGCGTTTAGTCGTCTCATCGCAGGCGTTTAGTCGTCTCTTCACAGGCGTTTAGTTGTCTCATCGCAGGCGTTTAGTCGTCTCATCGCAGGCGTTTAGTCGTCTCTTCACAGGCGTTTAGTTGTCTCATCGCAGGCGTTTAGTCGTCTCTTCACAGGCGTTTAGTTGTCTCATCGCAGGCGTTTAGTTGTCTCATCACAGGCGTTTAGTCGTCTCATCGCAGGCGTTTAGTTGTCTCATCGCAGGCGTTTAGTCGTCTCATCGCAGGCGTTTAGTTGTCTCATCGCAGGCGTTTAGTTGTCTCATCGCAGGCGTTTAGTTGTCTCATCACAGGCGTTTAGTTGTCTCATCACAGGCGTTTAGTCGTCTCTTCACAGGCGTTTAGTTGTCTCATCGCAGGCGTTTAGTCGTCTCTTCACAGGCGTTTAGTTGTCTCATCGCAGGCGTTTAGTTGTCTCATCGCAGGCGTTTAGTTGTCTCATCACAGGCGTTTAGTCGTCTCTTCACAGGCGTTTAGTTGTCTCATCGCAGGCGTTTAGTTGTCTCATCACAGGCGTTTAGTCGTCTCTTCACAGGCGTTTAGTTGTCTCATCGCAGGCGTTTAGTCGTCTCTTCACAGGCGTTTAGTTGTCTCATCGCAGGCGTTTAGTTGTCTCTTCACAGGCGTTTAGTCGTCTCATCGCAGGCGTTTAGTCGTCTCTTCACAGGCGTTTAGTCGTCTCTTCACAGGCGTTTAGTCGTCTCATCGCAGGCGTTTAGTCGTCTCATCACAGGCGTTTAGTTGTCTCAACGCAGGCGTTTAGTCGTCTCTTCACAGGCGTTTAGTTGTCTCATCGCAGGCGTTTAGTTGTCTCTTCACAGGCGTTTAGTCGTCTCATCGCAGGCGTTTAGTCGTCTCTTCACAGGCGTTTAGTCGTCTCATCGCAGGCGTTTAGTTGTCTCATCGCAGGCGTTTAGTTGTCTCTTCACAGGCGTTTAGTTGTCTCATCGCAGGCGTTTAGTTGTCTCTTCACAGGCGTTTAGTTGTCTCAACGCAGGCGTTTAGTCGTCTCTTCACAGGCGTTTAGTCGTCTCATCGCAGGCGTTTAGTCGTCTCTTCACAGGCGTTTAGTTGTCTCATCGCAGGCGTTTAGTCGTCTCATCGCAGGCGTTTAGTCGTCTCTTCACAGGCGTTTAGTTGTCTCATCGCAGGCGTTTAGTCGTCTCTTCACAGGCGTTTAGTTGTCTCATCGCAGGCGTTTAGTTGTCTCATCGCAGGCGTTTAGTTGTCTCATCGCAGGCGTTTAGTTGTCTCATCGCAGGCGTTTAGTCGTCTCTTCACAGGCGTTTAGTCGTCTCATCGCAGGCGTTTAGTCGTCTCTTCACAGGCGTTTAGTTGTCTCATCGCAGGCGTTTAGTCGTCTCATCGCAGGCGTTTAGTCGTCTCTTCACAGGCGTTTAGTCGTCTCATCGCAGGCGTTTAGTCGTCTCTTCACAGGCGTTTAGTTGTCTCATCGCAGGCGTTTAGTTGTCTCATCGCAGGCGTTTAGTTGTCTCATCGCAGGCGTTTAGTTGTCTCATCGCAGGCGTTTAGTTGTCTCATCGCAGGCGTTTAGTTGTCTCATCGCAGGCGTTTAGTTGTCTCATCGCAGGCGTTTAGTCGTCTCTTCACAGGCGTTTAGTCGTCTCATCGCAGGCGTTTAGTTGTCTCATCGCAGGCGTTTAGTCGTCTCATCGCAGGCGTTTAGTTGTCTCATCGCAGGCGTTTAGTCGTCTCATCGCAGGCGTTTAGTCGTCTCATTACAGGCGTTTAGTCGTCTCATCGCAGGCGTTTAGTCGTCTCTTCACAGGCGTTTAGTCGTCTCATCACAGGCGTTTAGTCGTCTCATCGCAGGCGTTTAGTTGTCTCATCGCAGGCGTTTAGTCGTCTCATCGCAGGCGTTTAGTCGTCTCATCGCAGGCGTTTAGTCGTCTCTTCACAGGCGTTTAGTTGTCTCATCGCAGGCGTTTAGTTGTCTCATCGCAGGCGTTTAGTCGTCTCATCGCAGGCGTTGGGGCATCAGAAGTCTCCGTGAGAGGCTGGATACAAACTGGAGCTGACGAACGCTATTTACCTCGACTAGCGTCCCGAGATAACAGCAGAAAAGCAGATGGGAAATAATTAGCGTAGCTGCTGTTCATAATATTAATGCATTTGATCTGATTCAACAGTAGTATAAAAGGTAAGCATTATGTGAATGCTTGGCTGAAGAGATGCGTCTTTAATCTAGTTTTGAACTGGGAGAGCGAGTCTGAGCAACGAACAGTATCAGGAAGGCTATTCCAGAGTTTAGGAGCTAAATGTGAGAACGCCCTCCCTCCTTTAGTGGACTTAGATATCCTAGGAATGACCAGAAGCCTCGAATTTAGGGATCTTAAAGAACGCGATGGATTGTAGGGCGATAGAAGGTCCATTAAATACACAGGAGCTAAACCATTTAGGGCTTTATATGCTGTGGTAACTTGCTTCATAACACAGTGTAGTTTGTATTTTACTCCTATAGTCCCTAATATTACAGTTGTCCTTATGTTGCCCTACATTTCCCCATTTCTTGATTATTAGACCCTGCTTTTTTCATCATTTATTCATGTAATAAAAAAAAAAAAGATTTGTTCACAATTACATTTAAAGTGTCTTGTGTGACGTCCAGCATAACAGAAACCTGGGAACTGTGGAAAAAGTGGGACCTGTAGGACCTCTTTGTTCTTCACACTTTACTACCTATAATATTTAACTTACATTTTGTATTTGTATTTTTACTTTTAGATGGGGCTTTGTGATTCATGGTGCAATCGATGGACATTCCCGACTAATCACATACCTAAATTGCAACACCAACAACTGTGCCAGTACTGTGCTGTCTCAGTTTATTCAAGCAACATGCCTTTACGGTCTGCCCTCTAGGGTAAGGTCAGATCACGGTGGTGAGAACTTACAAGTGGCCTTGTTTATGAACCTTGTACAAGGACTTCAGCGCCGGAGTCACATTACTGGGGAATCTGTCCACAACCAAAGGATAGAACGTTTGTGGAGGGATGTATTTTTACATGTGCTACAATCATTCTACAGCATGTTCTACAGTCTTGAAGATTCTGAACTGCTTGATCCCAGCAATGACCTTCACAAAGTTTCGCTCAGCATAGTTTTTCTTCCACAGATCCAAGCTAGACTACAGCACTTCAAAGAGGCATGGAATCACCATGCTTTGCGGACAGAAAACAATAAAACACCAACACAGATATGGACAGAAGGAATGCTGTCAATGATAGGAACTGACAGCACAGCCATCAACAATGTGTTTGGAGATGATCTCTACAGGCCAGAACATTTTAATGAACTCCTGGTTCAACATGGCATTGAGTCTTTGCCCACAGCTGAAAATGAAGAAATCCCAGCTGTAACTGTTGAACAGCCTCAAATTAACCTTACTCCTCAGCAAATGGAAACGGTTTCCCATGCTATTGACCATATTGCAGATTTGAAGCTTAAGTTTCAGGTATGTTGTACAGAAATTGCTAATGTTTTGGCAAACTAGTGTTGCAGATTAGAGTGTTATAAAGAATGTCATTCTTTTGTAATATTTTAATACGTAAAAGGTTTAACAACAAGAATGCTCTGTTGAAGAATTAATAGATGCTGACATTGAAAAAAGGATTTTCTATGAAAAGCTGGTGTACAAGTGAGAGAACCTGAACAAACAGTTAAAAATTAGCAATGTAACAGTTTTTCCACAATAAACACGAACATGCATAATGCAGAGAACAATGCATTTTATTTTGCAATGGATGCCCATCTCAAACATATTTGACTTCAAGGTGCTTCTTAAATGAAACTTTAAATTTATAAAAGCTGTACTCAGTTGTAACTACCTAAAATTACTTTGTGTAAAAAGGTAGGCTAATATTAAAGGTTAAAGGGATACTAATTAACTAACTAACCCTTTAAAGGATGAGACTTCTGTAAGTCATAAATCATTGACAACCTTTTATTTTCTTTGCTGAACTATTCCTTTAAAAAAGGAAAAATTAACATTCTTCTTTTCATAGCAAAAACAAAGAAACTAATAACCAACTAACTAATTGGTACCATCTGAGGGTGAGTGAACAGTGACAATTTTCATATTTGGGCTAAAACTCCTTTTAGCAACAGATACAAACTCACCACAATGCAACAAAACCCCATCCATTATGGATGCAGTTCTAGATTTAACCATTTCAGGCAACACCAAAATATGGGCTCTGTATGATTCCCTCTGTCATGTAGGTCTTGAACATTTCATATTCTGTGTGTATCGGCAGTCGCAGTATAATGAGGCAAGTATTGGCCTCTGGAAAGATTTTCCTGTCTTGATGGAGGAACTCTATTTCTGGGCGGTGGGGGAAACCCAGAGGTGGCACTGTGGAGGCTCCAGTGACAAACTCCATTATCATCTCAAGAGTGACTCCATCAGTCTCTCCCTCTGCAAAACATATGTACAGAAAATCACAAACCTCAAAAGACTAACCTATTATAAAATGTGGGGTACATGCAGTTATTTCACAGCGATATTTTGATCTAAACACAATTATCCAGTCTGTCTAATTATGACTACATCTAGCTGCATGGTTTCTATATTTTGTCTGATTACAAAAAAAAATAAAAAATACAATCTTAAGTATTTGTTCTGCATAATGGTTAGATTCACCACAAATAAGATAATTTTTCATTTCAAACACTTGTTTTCTTCAAATCGAAGTCACTGTTTTTATTAAGTACTCTTTGTTTATAGAGGACCAATAGCATAAAACAAATACAAATGACAAATTACAAGAGAATTAAGAGCTACATAAAGTAGCATTAGCATTCTAGCTATTAATTTAATTGCATGTGTCCTGCTCATAATGAAACAGTCTGAATATAAATATTTACTGTAATTGTAGTGATTCAGGACAAGGCACAAACACAATTTGGAAAATGGATTTAAGTATTCACCCATTTTACTGTAGAAATTTTAAACATTTTGAAAAAAAAATTTTTTTACATGGCATGCCTTTAACATTACATAAAAACATGTCATACCTTCAACATCGATCAACCAGTCCCTCCAGTAGCATATGGTCTGGTTTTCCTTTGCCCTTCTGTTGCTGCCTTGTGGGGAAAAGTTCACATAAAAAAGACTGCAGAGGTCCTTTGCTTGAAGGGGCCTCTGCTCATTGACGAACATGTCATAAAAAAGTGCAGGATATTTCTGCATCTCTTCCAGCAAACCGAGAGTTTGCAACCCTTCTGAAAACCTGCATAACAAATATAGCAGTCAATGGAAGTTTCAAGCTTATGATAGTTATGTTGTCAAAAAGGAAAGGCTTAAAATTTTACTTCACCCCAAAAAAATTTCAATTCTGTCATTAATTATGACGGTCTACCCATAAGACCTTCATATACTGTATGTTTTCAACACAAAAGGTGTTCTATCATGACAACTCTCAGGAGATGTTAGCATGGTAGTATCTTTATTTGTGTTCTGGAAGTTAACTTAAGTCCTGGGGTGTGGAAACCCATGCGGGTGAACAATTAACAACAGAATTTCAATATTTTGGGCAGACTAACCCTTTAAATCACTTACTGGTCCAAGGCAGCTCGCAGTCTCCCATTCACAAAGAACTCTGCAGCTGACTGGACAAGAGAGTTCCTTTCTGTCAGGTGTGATGTATATCTCAAGGCACCAATGATACTTAAGCTGTCTGCTGCTTCTGCAATGGCACAATTTGCCTCCTGAACAGTTGTTGCTTCCTGTATCTAAAACAGTTGCGAAAAATGCTATTTTACAATTGTGAGGAAAAACCATCTGTATCGGCACAGAATGAAACTGTTAAGCAAAGAGAACCGTTCGGCCTGATGATAGAAAAGCAGCTCTAGATGCCCTGTGTTCTGTATGACACTGATGCCTGCTCAAGCAGAGCTGAGCAACATGTACCCATTAACTGTTTATATATGTACTTTGAAAGCTGTAGCTCACAATTAGGGTAAGGGGCATTACATTTCTGACACACACTTGTGGGTGTTTGGTCAATCACAATGCACATAGAGGAGCTAAAATAATGCACTGCATATGAAAAATAATGTGTTTTTTTAACGTTGAAGCATGTCAACACATTTTCCAAATACACAAAATAATGATCTTTAATAATAGCATCATATAACACCTTTAAACAATTATTTAAATTCTCAAACATCTCCGTACCTTGATTAGTTGCTCCCTCAATGTATGACCTCCAACCTCATCCACTGAGGCAGAGGATGTTGGCATACCACAGATCTGCTGAAAAAGCCTTTCGGAGAAGAAATGTGGGCCAACTCCTCCATGGACGACACACATAGCAATCATCTTCCCCACTGATGCATACAACCTATTCTCCAAAGCTAACGTAAAACAGAAGAAATATTGATGTCAGAAATTCCTACAGAACCATTATAAATTTAAAAGTTCATATTTTACACCTCAGTCACCCCTGGCTTAATTTTTGTTATTAGAATTCAGGAGATCTGTTCATAATTGGACAATTTTAAATGCAGGTGAAAACAGGACTGTCATCCTTACATTCTACAGTCTTACATTTCTAATGTAACTGAGGAAAACTGAGACAATTTTTTAAACAGATTCATCTTTTTGACTCTTTGTAGGTCTCATCTTTGTCCAAATTATTTTTTCTTAGAATTGCATAATATGAACTAACAACTGCTAACAAACTAACAAAGTTATATAATCAAAATGGTGTACTATAAAGTCATGACTGTGAGAGATAAACTTTATAAGTCAACTCTATAAGCTTTATAATCACAATTGCAAGTTTATATCCCATAATTCTGAGAAAAAATATTGCACAATTGTGAGGAAAAAGTCAGAATTGTTAGATAAAAAGTCAGTTACCTTTTTTATTTTGTGGCAGCTTCCACAAAAACATCTTTGCATATGAAACAGTTATATATACACATATGTAACTTGAATACTTTACACATTTTTATTATAACAGCTGTATAGATTAACAAAGTGTGAGGTGTAGATTATAGGATTATATTTAGATCTACCCTCATCACCTGAAAGGTTGCAGGAAAGAGCACTGAGCATTGATCCAAGTGAATGCAGTGATCTCATCATTGCAACATGATTTCTGCGTTCTCACAAAATCCTTTTATCATAACTAATAGCGCAAACAAGGTGTAAATAGCATGAGACATATAGTACAGTGTAGCACTGTCATTATAACAGTTTACGAGTCTGGATTCAATAAAACCTTTTACTGGACTACCAAGTTAGATATTATTTCTAAAACAAGCAGAATGTTTTAATAGTACAATGTGAAACTTAGGAAATTTGATTTGTCAGTTTATGAACCCTTAAAAAAATACAAACACAAAAGATCAAAAAGACTATTCGACTGTTAAGGTGGAATCCAAAAAGCATAATCTGACCAGTAGTGGTGGGAGAAAAAAAATAGCAATTTTTTCCATGGATACCGAATAGCTGAATAGCATTACAACATAACCTGACACAAAAGCTTTCTGTTTTAACAGGAGTACTGACCTTGTGTGTCTAGAGCCAAACTCCGGTCTTTCTCATGGCCCTGAAAGACATTTGATTGATGGATGGCCCGCATCAACAACCGCAAGTATTCTCTAGTAGGGCCGCCTTCATCTATTGCCCCTTCCCCATTTTCCTCAGCATCAACAAACACTACATCTAATTTTGCTTGTGGGTTGAATCGTCGCCGCTTGACAGCTTGCAGGCTGCACTGTAGTATGTTTTCTCTGAACACATTTATTTGGTTTGCTGTTGGGCAAATGTTTCCATCAATTTTGCTTTGCAGTTTTTTTAGAATGGTCTGTAGGTCAACCCTGCAAGAGACAAAGATTGGATTGTTTTTAGTCAAATGCTGAACATTATGGTATATTTTAGAATATTGCTAGTTGCATAAAGCCCCGCTCACAGGGACTTCCAGTCACAAAGCAACCTCGTCCCATTATTTTTAAATGAAGAGTTGGTGGCTTTGTGTGTGTGTGTTTATGTTAATTTGCGAATGCATAAAAAGTATTTTTTTTAACTGTAAGTAAATAAGGATATATAGGAACATACTCATCTAGGGCCACAGACCTCCCTTGATCTATTAGGGATAGATCTACAATGTCTGATTGCTGGGGAGATGGAGAACTAAGTGGTGTCTCTTCATCAATATCAATGACAATTGGCTCTGTAGGTTGGTCTTCAAAATTAAAATGAATGAATGGAGTCTGGGCTGTGAACAAAGCCACAGAAGGCTGTACAGAGGGCAGAGCAACTGGAGACTGGACTCGGGATAGAGCGACTGAAGACTGGACTGGGGATAGAGCCACTGGAGACTGGACTGGGGATAGAGCCACTGGAGACTGGACTGGGGATAGAGCCACTGGAGACTGGACTGGGGATAGAGCCACTGGAGACTGGACTGGGGATAGAGCCACTGGAGTCTGGACTGGGGATAGAGCCACTGGAGACTGGACTGGGGATAGAGCCACTGGAGACTGGACTGGGGATAGAGCCACTGGAGACTGGACTGGGGATAGAGCCACTGGAGTCTGGACTGGGGATAGAGCCACTGGAGACTGGACTGGGGATAGAGCCACTGGAGTCTGGACTGGGGATAGAGCCACTGGAGACTGGACTGGGGATAGAGCCACTGGAGTCTGGACTGGGGATAGAGCCACTGGAGTCTGGACTGGGGATAGAGCCACTGGGGATAGAGCCACTGAAGACTGAACAAAGGGCGAATCCACTGGAGGCTGGGCAACATTTACAGGGTCACAGTCTTTTTCCTGAAACGAAAAGAACACAGAACTATAATGACAAAACTGTGATTTAATAAGTAGTGTTGTGTTAAAATTGTTGATTTCTCAAATTTAATAAATTCTCATTTAGACAATCTGATTCTTAAATCCCAAGAATTAACCTTTTACTCTATGCTGAGTATGCTCTATTCTGAGTTAAGCTTGAAGCACACTTTATGACTAGCTGAATCATTCTAAGAAGGAACTCAACAAATTTGAAGACTATATACTTACACTGGAAAAGATTCCAAACACTTACACACAGACATTAATGTAGACTGTAATCACAGACTGAACACACCTGTACTGACTCTATACATTCGGGCATGATGAGTTATAATCTGTCGTGTACTGGATTTTATTTGGTAAATGTTTCCATCTTAGTTTATGTGCATGTTTTCATGCAAAATGCACATAAAAATAGGTGGATGGACACATAGCGAGGTTTCAAACATGCAAGACCGATGGAGAGGGGGTTTGTAGTCACTAATAATACAAATTTCAACTGATAAAAATGTTTATTTAATGTTATCCATGTTATATTTCAACTTAACTAACAATGTGAACTTTTAAAAATATCCATTATGTCATCAAGTTTTAAATGCATCATTATGCATGAATTCTAGAAGAGTCTTTAGACTTTAGAGTCTTTACAGGCTTTCCTGTACTCAAACAGTAGAGCGTTGGCGCTAGCAACGCTCATGGGTTCGATTCCCAGGGAAAGCAAGAACTGACAAAATGTAAAATGTGTACCTTGAATGCAATGTAAGTCGCTTTGGATAAAAGCGTCTGCTAAATGCATAAATGTAAATGTCTTTACATGCAAGACCCATAATTTGCAGATCAACATACTACTTATTTCTCTCAGGCTAGTAGCAAATTAAATTAAATTAAATGTGGAGGATATTAACTGTGAAAAGATGATTGACAGGCCAGTTTATGGTGTCCGTTAAAGACACAGTTTTATGACTGGAAAGTATGTCCCAAAGCTTGCCTACTCTTGTCTCGCACACTCAAAAGTATGTACTTTTTCTTCACAAAAAGAGCACATACTTTTAGGGCATGGAATAATTAGTCAAACTGGGACGCAGGGATTCTTAACAAGCCTTAAGATCAAATTTAACAGGGACAATCAGGACAAAAATGATGTTAATTTATCAATAAAAGGTAATGCATATGGCCAAATTAAAATCATTATGAAAAAAAAAACTTGCTCAAGTCATACTGTGGTAGTAACTTACCAGATTATCAAAAGGTGATGTCCAAAGGACATACAATGTACAGAACGGTTTGATTCCATGATCTGAAATTGACCCAGTAGAAGTGCTCTCTATAGCATTTGAAGAAGTAGCTTCCTGGATTCTGAACACCTCACTGGCCATTTCATCTTTTCCAATAAAATCAAACAAGACCTAAAAACAAAGAGCCCATGATGGCAAATATTAATAAAATAAAGAAATCCAGAAATGAGGAAAAATAACTAAATAAAACATCTATGAAAAAAAACCTTAATCCTTCTTCACAATGAACGTCTTACTTGAATTGGATCAGACATGATGAACTTCCTCTTATTCACATCTCCATTTGGATATTTGGCTTTCAGATATTCTCCATCTAGAGGTTCAACACGGGCTGCCATTCGCTGGCGTCTTTCCTCAATGGCCTAAAAAAAATATGTATATGTATATATACAGTATATATAAAGAAAATTAAACAATAAAATATTTAGTGGCAGCACTAACCTTTTTGCGCTTTTCTTCCAGAACCTCATAGCAGCGCCTCCTTCTGTCCTGCAATACCATATATGTAATACACATTTTTGTTTTAAACAAAATTGAACCTTGGCAAGCAAACTGCGAATAGTCAAAAATTACCTTTTCTATATCTGCCAACAAAGAAGCATTATATTCTTCATCTTGCTGGGAACGTACAGCTCGCCACTCCTGAAGGAAATAAAGTACAACTATGAGTCACAAATCAGTCATATTTACAACCATTGACAACATCAAAAATAACTTCACTCACACACAGATTTACAGATTCTGTAGTCTCAGCACTGAAGGAGGTTTCATCAAGTGCTGTAGTGCTGGATGATTGTTGTGAGTTCTGGGGAATGGCTGTGGATGGTGTCATTACCTAAGAGAAGACAAAAAAATATAATGACAAAGAATTTGTTAGAGCCACTGCACAGTAAAGAAGTTACTTGAACTGTCACCTAACATTAAATGTGCACTGTGCATAAAGGCCATTTCAACTGAACATGTCTTAAAGAAATGGCTCGTTCATTTGTACATCTAGGGCCAGATTTACTAAACAGGACAAATTAGCATAAAAACAGAATCCCATAAATGCACTGATGGATTATACAGTTCTGTGGGTGATTTACATAAAATTACATTAAATAACTTCACTCACACACAGATTTACAGATTCTGTAGTCTCCGCACTGAAGGAGGTTTCATCAAGTGCTGTAGTGCTGGATGATTGTTGTGAGTTCTGGGGAATGGCTGTGGATGGTGTCATTACCTAAGAGAAGACAAAAAAAATACAATGACAACGAATTTTTTAAGAGTTACTGCACAGTAAAGAAGTTACTCGAAACGTCACCTAACATTAACCCCTGGTTTCACAGACAAGGCTTAAGGCTAGTCCCAGACTAAAATGCATGTTTGAACTGTCTCAACTGAAAATATCTTGCTCTGACAGATGTTAAAATATGTCAGCTCCATTGTTCTGTCACAATATGCACACATGTAACATTTTCTTGCACATCATTTTAACTAAGGCCTATTGGCTTAAGCTAAGCCCTGTCTGTGAAACCGGGCCTTAATGTGCACTGTGCAGAAACATATCATTTGTATTAAAGTTAAATTAAAGGCCAATTCAATTGAACATGTCTTAAAGATATCTCTCGTTCATTTAAACATTTAGGGCCAGATTTACTAAACAGAACAAATTAGCATGAGAACACAATGCACTGATGGAAGTGTAAAGTTCTGAGAAATACTAGTACATTGACGAACATTTGTGAATCACATCATAAAGTTTGGTTATGACAAAGGAGGGTTGTGCTGGAGCAAAAGTAAATCTGGCCCTTGGACTTTGTTTAACATGTAGTGATAGTCATACCTGTGAAACTTCAGCTCTTGGAACTATATAGAGCCTGCTCTTTCCAATTGCTTTTTTTAGGTCTTTCACACTATTTGCATGCACTTTTTCTATCTTCCGTCCTTTTCCTGCTCTTGCCAAATGAAAACCTATTAAGTTTAAATTCACAGTTGGGTAGCATTGGCAGACAAAATTGTTTAATTCAGACAGAGTCCAATTTAATTGAATTTTTGATCGTTGGATTCCTCTCCCTGTTGTTTCATGCAGTGGTCTACCTACAAAATTGAAAATACACATAAGCAACATAAAATAAACAACAGCTCATCAGCTAATCATATACTGTATGTAATAGATCAGGTTTAATATACAGATCACTACCAAGTTTGGTTAACAATAAGTAACATTTCCTGTTTTTAAAAGGATTATTTTCCTGTATTTAAAATACGTTTATGCCCACCAAGAAAATACAATAAGAAAGTATAATAAGAAAATCATTGCAGTGTAGAGAGCTCCATTGATTATGAGTTTTTGAAAGTGTACTATTTTGCATACCTCAAAATGACCTAAAGTAATAAACAGCTTCAATGATTATAATGCCAGCAATCTTTGCTCACTTTTTTAAGGTTGTATTAAGGTTTTTCATGCTAACTACAAAATAAAAAGTTTTTGCTTTAATAAACTCATTGAAATGTGCGGCTAAATCCAAGTGACTATGATGACCATAGCAATGGATGAAACAAAACAATCTGATACTGTGTGTCAAATCAAATGATCTGTGCATTAAGTCTTAGAGTGTAAAAGCTAAATTATAGAAAAAAATAAGAGTTCTCAATACTTGTTTTTATGATCTGTCATGACAGTAATTTCTTTTTATGAATAAACAGGATAAGCTAATGTTTTGAGCAACCTCCGTTACAAAATGGTTTTGAAATTTATTTTGGAATTACAATTCAAATAACACTGTGTTACATCTGAAATCCTTATGTATCAAGTATTTATTTACCCAATCCCATGTTCGCAACCCGTTCAAGCTCTGTTGCAGATGGTAAAATCTCAATATCTGGGCCAGAGAGGAGGAAAAGGTGTATTTGCCAGACAGAATTTTCTTGCCTTCCCGGTGGTCCTGGCATACACAAAAATACACAGTTAAATAATATCTTAAACATTGTTAAATCACTGTTAATTATGCAAATGGCTACCATAGCAAAGCCCGACTTACTGTGAAGTCCTTGGACCCGACGCCGGAAAAGGCGTCTAGTTGAAGTAAGGAGGTTGTTATTAGTGTTAGCTGAGAGCTGCTGTCTGGCTCTTGAGATGCTGTTAAAAATTCTGTCAAAGATCGCTGGCGGCATCTCTTGATCTGATGACATGGTAGGCTGAGAGAAACATTGCATTTGGTAGAAAAAGTTTTAAAAAATGTTTTAACAGAAAATAAAAAAATACGTAATAAATTGCAAGACAGAAAACAATGTGATAATGAACCAAATTAAAATTAAACTTAAATATTACATAGATTTGTGTGGATGAGCATGTACAGAATTGTCAAAATCTGAAGCTGTGTTAAAATTATTCAAATAATTGTTTTACTAAATATATACTGGTTTAAAGTGGATTAAATGACTGCAGGTTTGTCTCCTTGGAGTGAGATGTCATAAATACAGATTAAAAATTCACTGATTCCTCTTGTTCCTAAATCATATTATATTATTTACTACAAATGACATGTACTCGAGCCTTTCAGTAATTGTATTACTCCTGTTTGGTTAAAAGGATCTTGTCCTTTATACACATTGTTCTAAAAAAACATTTTTAATTCGAATCAAGAACTATTAGAATTTGTAACTGGCTTAAAACTTTTAGAAAAAAAGAACATACGGTAAACATACACGTTTTCTCAAACGCATCTTGGCCAGGAATTCAATAATGCCTAAAATATCAAGATTTGTTTTCTGTTTTCATACGCTTCTGTCTTGAATCATGTCTGCACAGACCGATCAGCTTATGACATTAAAGTAAGCAACAGGAAAACACATACTTTTGCAGCAATGCCACATTTTTATATTTAAAGATAACAGAAAATTGTACATTACCAGCATCGAACATGACGATGCATGGAGCCAAACAAGATAGCTATTTTATTAGCATTGGTCAAAACGCTCCTAGTGCTACACGAAATCCAAAGACATTTCCACTGACATGTAAGTTAACGTTAACGTTAATGACTAACGTTACATGGAGCAAATCCAACCATATGTACATGGATAAACGTTTAAAATCTAAAAAATAGCCTACACCAGATAACTTCTGTCTGATATATCACTTTGATATTACAATTTATCAAACATTTCGACAAAATGGAAAACATAAACGTATTTATTATGGGGCTAATAAGATGATTCCGACGGCATCTCTGACAACTTACCTTAGAAAACGGTTAATTGACAACGCAAAACAATCCCGTGATTTGCAAATAAAGCAGTTACTATTCCAGTGTTAATAACTTACACAGTTACTTTTACAGTAATTTTATTACCTGAAAACCAGGTCAGGCCGTTGGCGTTGCCGTTCTGAGATTTTTTGGCGCGCTCCTGAAGACAAAATGTTTAGAAAAGGCGGGGCTTAGCAAAGGGGTGGTTTGAGTACACAATTAAGATATCTATAAAATAATTTCGACTAGTCAGAATGTTCATTCAAGATATCTACACTGAAATTCTTCCTAGTCACAAAGCTGAATGCAGATATCTCCAAAGAAAGATCCTCCTAGTCAAAAAGCAGACTGAGATATCTATAATTAAATTGAATATATCTTTAAATGAGTTTTGACTAGGATGAGTTCCAATTCAAGATATCTCTAATTAAGTTTTGCCCAGTCAAAAATCCAGTTCAAGATATCTACAACTGTAATTTGACTAGTAATAAATTACTTAAAGATATCTACATATGTATTTCTGGATATCTTTAAAAACGATGAATTAATGATATCTCCAATTTGATTATGACTAGACAAAACCCAGTTAGAGATATCTAAAATTATAATTTGCACTAGTTACGATTAAATTAGAGATATCTCTAATTGAATTGCCACTAGTGCAAATTATAATTTTAGATATCTCTAATTAGAAATCCAGCGGAAATAAATTTTTTACAGATATGTTTATTTACAATTTCTACTAGTCAAAACTCATTTGTAGATATCTGAAAATATTTTCCAACTGAAGTCAATGGAAGAATATGACTAGTCATAAAAGCATTGTAGATATCTGTAATGTATATTATGACTAGTCAAATTAAAATTGCAGATATCTTCAATGCATATTATGACTAGTCACAATCACATTGTAGATATCTTAATTGCAATTACGACGAGTCAAAATTGCAGAAGGGATATCTGGAACTGGAATTATGACTAGTCAAAACTGATTTATGACTAGTACGGGAAGGTGTATTTAATGCTAAAACGGCTTGCCATACAGTTGTGCCTGTCTGACGATCCATCATATTAACCTTCAATGCCCTGGCACAACGAGCGTCGATCTCCTCCGATCTATACAACTGTTGTTTCATCAAAGATTCCTGATTTGAACGAGAAGTTTGAATGAATGACTCACTCATAAAGACAGTAACTTGCCACCATCTATGGCCGTTTTACTTTAATATTTAATCTATGACATGGAAGGGCAATGTCGGTCCTGGGTGCAGAGTTTAGCTCCTCCAACCCTAATCAAACACACCTGAGCCAGCTAATCATCATCTTTAGGATTATTAATACTGCTGCTAGGTTTTTATCGGAGTAGACGCTATGACAGCGGCACTCCAGAAACGACGTTTCCTATCCATGATCTTTTCAATAATTTTCATGTTGGTATATTAACAATTGAAGCTATATTTAAAACATCAATCCTAAAGTAATATGCAATTATGTAGCTATGTAAATGAACACAATAAGTATGTAGCCTAATAAATCACTGCATCAAATCCACCTGGTTTCTGAAATCTCCTCTGTACACTATCATTTTCATTAATCTTTTGTGATATTGTAGCTACATCTAGTCTTAGAATTAATTTACCAGGCTACCTATATGATCACTTAACAACAATTAAGAAAATATTTGAGGATGGCGTATTTAACTGTAACCGATCGCCAGGTAGGCTGTGCGTTTTTTTTCTTTTCTTTTACAAAGGCTACATGTTCATTTTAGTTATGTAATGGAACTAAAAAAAATTATATATATATATATATATATATATATATATATATATATATATATATATATATATAAAGGTAGGCTGTGTGTAGCGTTGACAGTTCAAAGTCCTAAATTCTTCAGACGGGTAAAATGGCCGTTTTTAACTTAATTTGTGCAAAGAAATGTAGTGTTTCAAAACTGCAAGATGTTTTAGAGCTGCCTTAGCATATTAACATCATGAGCCAAGTATTGTTTAACACCAATTACCAGCGTGCACATTAAAATGTAGGCTATCTCAAAAAAGAGGAATTTAATTATTTGTATATGTCCAGAGTTCAGATAGCTTTACTGCTTAAAAGTCCGTGTAACGTTTAAAATAAACTGTTGTCTTCCCCAGTACGAGTGAGCATCAGTAGCTTGAGTCGTGACGTCAACTCTCCTCTTCGATTGATTGGCTAGAGGAGGAGCTGTCAATCTAGAACTAGTGGACCAATGGTGACGCTTAAGCCCGCCCTAATTTACATGAAACTCGAACTGCAACATTTGGAAGAGCAAGCGCAGAACATGGAAAGAAGAGCGAAGAGAAAAACAGCACAAGCGTATACAAAAAAATTAATTATGAGCAGAAAATGAAAGAGAGCGCAAATTACAGAGTAATAAAACCAAGGAAAACATAATTTTAAAGAAAACATGAACAAGTTTGAGGGTTGGGGAAAAATATTTTTTTTATGTGTTTAAAGTTTTTATTCATGCTTGTTATTTTTTTATTCACGCTTATTATTTTTTAATCCGTGGCCGCAATAGATTTGGCGGGATTTTGATCCCATACTGATGGCAAACTGGAGTCCAAACATGGCATTCAGCATGGTGGATTTCCCAGAGCTCTGAATCCCTAAAACTGTCAGCACAAAGACTCTCTCTCTCAAGTTTACGCGCCAAATCATGGGCGCCGCCATAACTCTACTTAAATGCACTTCATTTCCGCCGGAAGAGGTTTGCACACAGCGTCTGCCGGTGTACACAGCGACGGTTCCACGACTGGAGATGGCGTTACTATCCCCCACCCGAATTCAGTGCAGAACACTAACATGACGACGTGGCCCAGCATAACGTACAGCGAGATTTGCTCCTACTTCGTGCAATCCATGGCAATAGATGGAAAAGCAATTGGACAATCTGAAAGCCGTCGAGGCATATCAATATCTGCACAGCAACAAAGTCGGTTGTGTCATGTCATACACTAGATAAAACAGACATAACGTGCAAATAACTATTAGTTTATGTCCGTAGTAATAGCAAATGTATCTGTGTGTTACTTTAATGTTTCTTTTAACATAATAACAACAATTGTGGCTAAATAAGTGTTTGCAGTTTATAGCTTAATCAGGGAAGACATTTACATGATTATAGGAAATAAAAGAAGCAAGTTGTTGCGGATGGAATACGTGTTTGTATTTGGAAAACGGACTGTAACCTATAACATGACTTACTGCTGAGCTATAAATAAAGACATGATCTCTTTTGCAATTATCCTTATGACTCTGCATTGTTTTACCTGCTGTGTACCAACCAACCATTTTACCGGTTAAAATACCTTTAAATGTCGAAACTAACCCCTTAAAATGCAGTAGCCTATTCTACTTACAACAAAACGATTGAAGCCTCTACTTATTGCAATAAATAATGCAATCACTTTTCGCCACCGTGCCGGATCTCCGGCGTGCGGCCGTGAGAAAAATATTTTCCCGATTCATTTTTGTCCAGCTTTAACGTGTTAAAATATTTAATGCAAACGCAACATCTGTTCTTTCTGTCATCCTTTTGCTAGGGTTATGACCATTCTCTTATTCACGCAAATGCTTTAACCACTCATGCGCGACAAGACAAAAGAGAACGCGCTGTCAGTGAATGTCCTCCTGACGATCCGAACTATATCATAGGCTTCTTAGCTAGAGTGCAAAGTGTGTGTGTGTGTGTGTGTGTGTGTGTGTGAGCCATGATGATAATAATTAGGCGATCGAACTGTGTGTGAGAGAGAGGCGCGGGCGCGATACTGTGTGAGTGTGTTTGTGTGTAAACAATGGAGCGCATGGACCTCTTCGTAGCTGGTTTGCGGTCGTAGAACTCTCTATCTAACCACTCGTTCAGGTGCTTTCTCGAGTGTTTACAACCAACTATCACACACATCGTTCCCGAACCACCTTTCTTCATGTTGTAATTGTTATGTCACTGCGATATCAGCGCTTTGTCGAAGCTAGCTAGCAAAACAAACCCAGACCGCCAGAACGGAAGTGGGTTGCATCGACGGGAGGAGTTTAGGATGTAGAGCGGAAACGGCTCATAAACTTGTGTATACGTTGTACTTACTTAATATTGTTGATTGGTAAATGCCCACTAGGGGGAGTTGTTGTAATATGTGCGGAACTGGTACACATGTACAGTAAGAGGTGAAGAGAAAGTCTGTATGTGAGCATGCAATGCTTAAATAAAGAGACATGTGCGTTTCCTGAATTTGATCTCTCTTGATGTGACTACACAACAACATTGAAGAGAAGAAAGTCAAACAGGTTTCAAACAACATGAGGGTGAGTAAATTATGACCCAATTTAATAAAAGTAAATGTACTTTCATGGCATCCCTAGCTGAAAATCAGTGCCTAAAGTGCATTTATATGCGACAAAAATGCTATATTAAATTTTAAAGAATTATATATATATCATTTTTGTTTCTGTCCTATTTTATTTATTAATTTATTTATCACAGCAAAACATTCAGGTGAATCCTTGGGCTGGATTTGTCCCTAAACTCAATTATCTTCTATCAGGACAGAGAAATCAAGGTGCAGAGAGCAGGAGACAAAGTGATGGAAAACATGAGTTTGAAAAAAGTTGGTTTATTGAATAATCTCATGACTATGTTTCAGTGCTCAAAATTTATTGTTTAGATGTCTGACTAGTGCACATCCAACCAGAGTTATTATAGCCAAGCAACAGCAATGGAAAATTACTGCATCACAACATCGTCCTGTGATGTTAAAAACCTTGACTTGATACATTCTCTTATCTCTTATTCATGAAGACAAACATCCCTTGAAAGCACACAATCATAAGATAAAACAGCAATAGCAATCATTGCAAGAGCAAGAAAATATGTAATAGGCCTACTAAATACAAAAAAACCCATAAAATTATAGAAATTAATAATACAATTATTCAATTATGTAAATCAAAAATGAATAATATGAATAAATGATACAATTATCTAAATCAAATAATAATGCAAATAATAAATGATTAAATTATCAATCAAATGACAACTACATAACTGACTAATGATTATAAGTGATTAAAAATTAAAATCATAATCAAAAACAAAGAAAATAATAGGACAACAACACAGAGGTTGCTATTGAGATTTCTTATACAATGTATAAATTATCCAAGCTCTGAATAGCATCTTCTTGTGTGTGATCTCTCCATTCAGGTGGAATCTCACCATCACCCTGGAATGTTTTATTATAACAATCTTCCAGGTCTTTCTGGAATCTGCACACAAACCATTTCCAGTAGGACAGTGCAGAGTCATCAGGGGTGATGCTCCACTTCGCATAATCTCCTCCTGCTTTTCTGTATTCTTTATATGGAAACCTCACATCAGATACATGAAATCTTTTATCACTTGCTACTGAAGTTGTGCAAAAATTCGCACTGAGATTCTCTGTTTGATGATAATGCCATCCATTAATTCCATCCACTCGATGGAAAGCAACACTGTGATCTCCATCATGGTTTTCTATGGTGTTGGTGCAGACGGCTCCACAGAACGGACACTGAACCCAACAGCACTGACAGAAGTGATCAGTCAGAAGCTCATCTGGCCTGAACTTATCGTCCAGCTTTACTGGAAAAGTGTCTGTGAATCCCCTGCTGATGTCCAATATTATATTAGGAAGTTCTTTCTTTATCACATCATCTAGGAGTTTCACATCAACATCGTCATGTTTCACTCCACTGAGGTCTTCTTCAGAGAAGATCAGCTCATCTGAGAGCTCCTGTGTGAAACTCTTCAACCACAAACCAACATCTCTGTTCACTTGAACATGTTCAGTAGATTCATGTGCAGCTCCCATGATCTTCTGCTGCAGGAGTTTAATGTTCTCCTCCATCTTGGGTAAAACACTGACACTGAACTTATCAGTGATGTACTGAATGACTTCATCTCTGATGAAACTCTTGAAGTGATCCCTGGGATGTTTTATGTAGTTCATGTATTTTTCAAAATCCTCCTCTTCTGCCAGTGTCTTCAGGATGTGTTTCTCCAGATTTGATCTGTTTCCATTCAGTGATTCACAGTTTGATGTTATTTCATTAGCCAGATCTCTGGCAGTCTTCTTGTAGACACTCTGCTCAATGGGCTCTTTAAGTTTCTGACAGATGATCTCACCAAAAATAGCAGCTGATGGTGATCCATGACAGTATTTCTGGAAAATACTATAGTACTCTTCTGTCTTCTTCTTAAAATACATTACAGGATCATTGGTTTCTCTAAATAGTCTGTGTTGGTCAGTGATCATCTTGTTTGCTCTCTTAAAGATGGAAAGAACCAAATCCCTGAAGAATTGCCTCTTGAACACATAATTCACTGGTCCTTCCTCATGTTGTACTACTCTTGCCTTGATGTAACCTGTGAGGTGTTGAATGCAGCTCTTGTTGTAGCCCATCTTTGAAATGTTAAATGATTGAATAATTCTGTCTGTCTGCTGAGCAATGTCTGTGACTAATGCTCTTATTTGAACTTCATCTTCTTTAGTTAGAGAACCGCGAACACATTTTTCAGCTGATCTGAAGGTATATGTTAACAATCCACTTGATCTTTTTACCTTTACATAATCTGAAAAACTGGGCACATAGAAAATATCTCTGCTCTCCATCCTTTGGTCCTCAGAAACACTTTTATAGGTGTCACTGAGGATCTCTCTCACATCTCTCATTATATCAATGCCTTTGATTTCAGGAGTATCTGACTTGATCCCATTCACACACTGTTTCCAAAAGAATTCAAACTCTTTATTCAGTGTTTCTTCATCATTTGCTTTATCTTTCAGTTTTAAGGCAAGTTCTTTGCTCTTTTCATAGAGAGTGTTTTCTTGATGTGTCCTCTGAGCATCAATCTTTCTTTTCAGGTCTCGCTGCTGAAGAACCTCATTTAATTCCCTCTTGGTTTCTCTCACAATGTTTTCCTGAAGCTCATTGATTTTGATTTCAAATGATGTTTTCCACTGAATCAGTATATCTTTATCTTTGTCTTTCTCAAAGAATCCAGACATTGATTTTTCCACTTCTTCTCTTGTCTTCTTCAGTTCTCTCTGAAGATCAGTTTCCTCAACCTCATGAATTGCTTTAATTTCTATTTGGTTGTGTAGTTTGTTCTCAGTTTCCATCATGGCACTGCGAAGACTCCAGGTCCACTTGCTGTATTTGGTCTCCAGTTTCCTGTAGGCTGAAATCTCCAGAGAATTTCTGAACCTGAAGACAAATCGTTCATTCAGTAAAGCCTCCCAGAGATCTTTAATACAGTCTTTTAAGTCTATTAGCATCATGCCATGTGAATTTGAGGCATGGAAAGTAATGGTTTTCTTTAGCTCTTGAATGTTCTCGCAGTAGTTTGGGTTTGGTGGTGCCATGGGTGGGCTTCCTTCCCAGAGCTGAGCAAAATACTTCACATCTTTCTGAACATCAAATCTAATGACATCACTGAAACATTCTGCGTCACAGACTTCCTCTTTAGCAGCGAGTTTGGTCATCTCATCCAGTTTATCCTGCAGTCGTCTCCTTCCCTCCATGTTTTTCTCTCCAGCTGCGATGTCTGAGACGTTCTGATGCACAAACACACAGCTGGGATTCAGTTTGACCTTCTTCATCCTCATGAAGGCCTGAACAACAGACTGAAGAATGTCCTGCATCTCAGATAGGTTTTCTCCAAATATGTTGATCAAGGTTAGATTACCAAGACCAACAACAAATGTGGCCAGTTCATTGTCATGATGCTGTATTGATTGTCCAGCCAGTTCTAGAGCTCGAAGACCCTCAGTATCAACAACCAGAATATAGTCAAAGTTCATCTGTGTCTTCATCTCGTCTGAGACTCTGTTCGTCTGTATCTTCATCTTGTCTGAGACTCTGACCAGCTGCATGAAAGCTCCTCTGGTGCACCTGCCAGCACTGACTGCAAACTCGAGTCCAAACATGGCATTCAGCATGGTGGATTTCCCAGAGCTCTGAAGCCCTAAAACTGACAGCACAAAGACTCTCTGGTCTCCCAGTTTCTCTCTGAGTTCATCTATAACAGCAGAGATCCAGATTACAGGAACATGAGCAGCATCTCCATCCATCAGCTCCAGTGGAAATCCAGAGATCATCATCTCTGCTGCGAGACTCGGGAGAGAAGAGAAGTGAAACTGCAGGTCTTTCTTGTTCTTCTTTACAGATGAACATGATTCATAGATCTGGCCGATCTCCCTCATGATGTGCTCCAAACCAAAGGATGCAGCTTGAAGATCCTCAGATATTCTCTCAAGGTCAGTTTGTTCTGCTTTGAATTGCTCAGGTTTTACATTGTTCTCTTTCAGTTTTAAAACTGCTGACCACTTTTCATCATAATTGTGATGTAGAGCAGAAAGGTCAGCAGATGTGTGTTCATCTAAGAGGATTTTGAGCCATTTAAGAAAAAACATCGTTTCACGTTGAGTATGGGAGTTCATATTTCTATTAAAGTGCATCATAAACTCACTGATATCACATTCATGCTGTTGTTCACGGATTTTCTTCATTTCTGTTTTTTTTCCACTTGTTTTCATTTCTATATTATCTCCTTGAGGTCGATGTAGTTCTTTGTTCTTCTGACTCCACTGATGCCACAGTTTCCCCTGATGAGGCAGAAAGGATTCTTTGATTTCTGTCAGATCTTTATCCTCCAGTAAACTCATCATCTGCTGTGCTGCTTCTCTTCCTCTCCTGCAGTCATCGTCATCTTCCTCATCTACTCTGATGTCTGAGTGTTTGGACAAATCTTCAAGTCCGAAAGTGGAAGATGATTCTGAGAGACAATCATTTATGGCTCTTCTGAGCTCTTCAGATACATCTGACTGATTTCTGTCTTTCAGGCCAATCTTGAATTTCCCTTTCTTCATCTTAGTTAAAGCAGATTCATCCTCTGTTAAAAGACAAATGAGTGGCTTTGAGTCCTTGTAAAGTTGTTGAAGTTTTATCATGTTTTTGTCATTCTTGTCCAGTTGTGGTAGAAGAACAACATTGACTGAGGCCATTTCAGTGAGGATCTGCAGCTGTTTCTCATGATCTCCTGCATCACCGTGTAGATTACAGAACGCAACACAGTCAGCAAATGTATCCGTGTTTTTCCCAGAGGGGCAGAACCAGGCGATCTCCACCACTCCATCCATCAGGACTCTGGTTCTGCTGCTGCCTGGGCAGTTCCTGTGGAAGAACGTGTTGTGTTGCTCATTGATCAGACTGTTCATCAGCTGAGACTTAGATGAAGACACAGAGCCAAACCTGAAGAAAGACACCATTGGAGTTTCTGCCTTGTAGACCGGCTGGGTTTGAATGATGGTTTCATTGTTGATGTTTCTCATCTTCCAGCTCTTGTTGATTTGTCTGAATGTCCAGAGAGGAAACTCAATCTGTTGTGTGAATGGATCAGGAACAAGCAGAGGCAGAGCGTACTGACACTGGGACAGTTTAGTGACCATCAGCTGCTTCAGGAAACCATCAGCACAATGAAACACAGCCATCTGAACATCCATCGGGTGAATGCGATCAGATTGACTTGTTCCATACATTGACACAGCTTGGAATATATCACCAATGTCTGCAGATGTGTCAGTGTCTCTTTGTTGTATTTTATCATGTTCATTGGCCTTATTAACATGAATGTATCTTGCTCTGTAGTCCATCATCAGTAGTTTTTGTATGAAAGTCTGAACCAGCTCCTCTTCAGCACAAGACTCATGGGACTGTAATGAATGTTCAGTTATCTGAAGAACGTCTTCAGCTCTCAGTTCATTGTGGCGCCCGTGAAGATGAAGTCTGCGAAATAGATGTGCTGTGACTCCTCCATTGTTTTCTCCCTGTTTAAAACACAATGATACAGTAAACTAAAACAAAAAAATTATATATTATCATTAATAAAAACAATAATATATTTGTTTTATTCAGGGTTTTCTATAGCTGTTTAAAGTGTTATATATATGTAAACGTTTATTCAGATAACTATGAATAGAAAGGTAGAATGTGAACTAGAGCTTTTGAGGGTTAAAGTGTTATAATGTAATAATGGATGAATAGTAAATATTATAATAGTGTTAAAATGGATGAACATGAACTAGTTTTCTCCAGGTTTCTCTGAACACTCACCTGTAGTGAATCATCAGTTTCAGTGCAGATCTTCATCTCCTCCTCTTTCTCTCTCTCATATTCCTCTCTCCACTCCTCTCGTCTTCTCTTCAGTTCATCTTCATGCTGTTCTTCAAGGAGTTTCTGTTTCTCTTCAAAAGTCTTTTGTTGATCTTCTCTCTTGTTTCTTTCTTCTTTCAGTCTCTTCTCTAAATCCTCTAGCTGTTCTTGTCTTTCTCTTTCTATTCTCTCTTTCTCTCTGACTATTCCCTCCATTTCACTCTTGAGTCTCTGAATCTCTTCACCAGAAATCTGTTTTTCTTTCTCTTCCTCTTCTTTTCTTGTTGTTTCCTCCAGTTTCTGTTTCTCCCTTTCCTCTCTTTCTCTACTCATCATGTCTCTCATCTGCACCTCAGTTTTTTCAATTTCTCTTTTAAATTGTTCTTCTCTCTCTCTGAGTTCTTCTTCTCTTCTCTTTCTCTCTTTCTCGTAACTCTGTATTTCTTCCTCCATCATAATCTTTATTCTCTCTTTCTCTCTGATTATTCCCTCCATTTCACTCTTTAGTCTCTGATACTGTTCATCAGAAATCAGTTTTTCTCTCTCCCACCTCTTTTTATCCTCCTCTTCTCTTCTCTTTCTCTCTTTGTCATGATTCTGTCGTTCTTCCTCGATCTTCATCTTCATTCTCTCTTTTTCTTCTTCATGTTTCTTCATCAGTTCTTCTCTTTCGCTAGTCATTTTCTCCATCCGAATCTTCATCTTGTTTTCTTCTGCTTCATGTTTAGATTGAATATCTTCTTTCTCTCTTTCCATTCTCTCTCTCTCTTGTTTCAGTCTCTCATTAAATTCATCCCAAACTCTCAGTTCTTTCTCTCTTCTTTTCTCATCCTCTTCTTCTCTTCTTGTCTTTTCCTCTAGTTTCTGTTTCGCCCATTCCTCTCGCTCTCTCTTCATCTCCTCACTGATCTCTCTCTCTTTCTTTTTTATTTGTGATTTATATTGTTCTTCTCTTTCTGTATATTCATCTAGTCTTTTCTTTGTCTGATTCTCTATTCTGTCTATTTCTGTGTTGTATTTGATCTGAAGTTTCTCTTTTTCTTGTCTCATTTCCTCTATTTCATGTTTAAATGTCTCTCGTTCTCGTATCATCTCGTCTCGTATCTCTCTCTGAAGTTTTTCTTGTTCTCTTATTTCTCTTTTGAGTTCCTCTTCTCTTCTCTTTCTCTCTTTCTCATGATTCTTTTGTTCTTCCTCCATCGTGATCTTCATTCTCTCTTTCTCTTCCTCTTGTTTCTTCATCAGTTCTTCTCTTTCTCTGTTCAGTTGCTCCACTCTGTCCATCAGGATCTTCATCTGTTGTTCTTGTTGTTCTCTCTCCATCTGTCTGAACATCTTACACGAGTAGAAACTCCCTCCGTTTGCGTTCACCATGTCGTCTATCTTCTCCAGTAGATCAGACACCTGTGTTCGGTCTCCAGTCTGATTATTATTGAACACATGATATCTGTTTCCACACGCTTCAATCAGGTTTCTGATCACAGATCCAGGTTTTCCCAAACACTGATCAATAATTTTGTCCTTCAGATCGTCTCCTCTGGTAAAGAGCACTATGGTGAACATTAAAGACTTCTCACCAAACGTCTCTTGGATGATTTTCACTGATTTTTGTTCTTCTCGAGTGAATCGTCCCAGTGGAACCAGTAAGAGAAACACATGCGGTCCAGGCAGGATCATGGAGATGCAGTGCTTGATTTCTCTCTGGATCTCTTCATTAGTGAGTTCAGTATCAAACAGTCCTGGAGTGTCGATCACAGTCACGCGTCGGCCGTTGATGTCAGATGTTTCTCTCTGACTCTCACTGGTCACTGATTCAAAAGATTGTTCCGCTTTAAAAGCGTTTCTTCCTAAGATGGTGTTTCCTGTTGCGCTTTTCCCAACTCCAGTTTTTCCCAGCAGCACAATCCTCAGATCATCTCGACTCTCTGTTGAACATGCAAAAGAGGAAATACATCAGTTTTAAAGTCTACAGGTGTTTTTTTTTAAGTTTGATTATGTAAGATGTAGTGATGCTTTTTATATCTACATAAACCTGTATTTTTATACGGTCTGCTTGTTTAGCCTGTTACAGTTTCATATTGTCTGGTATTAAGAGGTTTGTTTGTTTGTTATATTGTACTGTATAGTATATGCTATCGGTTGTAGCAATGTTATTGTTAGTGATAATTGGTTCTTGATAATTGACTTCAAAAAGTATATTGAAGAAGAAAAAGGACATTATCAAAGCTTCAGACAGACAGTTTGGTAACACTTAATATAGTGTATTAGACTGATTTCCTGGTGGCCATTACCTTGTGAGAATAAATGTGTCTCTAATGAATGACTTTTCTTTTTCATCTCTTCATATTTCATCAGTTTTTTCATCTGTGCCTCCAGAAATGTCTCTATGGAGAAAAACTCTCCTCTGTTTTCTTCCAGCATCTTCTCAATGTTCTCCATCAATGTGGACACTTGTGTGGTGGGACCAAAGAAATGATGTCGTCCTCCAAAACTCTCAATGACAGACTGTGTTTCTTCATTGAGTTCTGCTGTCTGATGCTCTGAATTCTGCATTATGAGGATCATGATGTGTTTGTTGATTCTGGAGCCGAAGATCCTATGGATCTCCTCCATTTCTGCTTTGTCTTCATCAGTCAGTGGAGGGTCAGGAATGATGAGGAGGAAAACATGAACTCCAGGATCACAGAGAGACACACAGCGGAGAGTCTGACGCATCACTTCCTGCTCTGAGAGTCGAGGGTTAAACAGAGCTGGAAGCTCCACCAAATTGATCACACGACCATGAAGATCCACGTCTGATCTTCTGTCTGTCTGCTGCAGGATCAGCTCTGATATGGAGGATTTTAATGTGCCGTCGCTCCCACACACAACCAGATTCAGCTTCACGCCCTCTGAAACTGATAGAAGAACATTTAAAAACTGTTCATTTATCACTAGAAACATCAAATATCATCACACTCACGTCTTTCTGTGTCCTGTTGCTTCATTGTGAAACACTGTGAAGCTTCAGCACAATCCAGGTGCCGTCCATAATTCATTTGCACAATGTCCTCAAACGTCTGCAGAAGATCATCAGGAGAGCTGCTTCTCTGAAGACTGAAGTGTCTGTTGCAGCATTTCTGAATGATTTTCTGTAGGATATCATTGGTTTCAGTCGGCTCTTGTGTGGTGATCACCATGGTGTGTTGACTAACCTGCTCAGAGAAAGAGTCCAGCACCTTCTCCACACACTCTTGATCTTCTGCTGAACACTGCCCATGTTTGAGGAGCAGAACGATCACATGAGGTCCTGGATCAGACAGAGACACACACTCTCTCACGGTCTTCGTGATCTGACGAAGTGACAGGTGTGTTTCGAGCAGCTGAGGACTGTTGATGATGGTCACGTGTCTGTCCTTCAGTCTTCCTCCGACTCTCTCTACAACATCTGGAGGAGCTTCACTGTCAAACGCTGCTCGCCCTAATACGAAGTTTCCCACTCGACTGTTTTCTGACACACTCTTCCCCAGCAGGACAATCCTCACTGCAAAGAGTAAAATCAGACATTTAATATTCACAATCCTCATATCAAAAAATAACACAGAGCACATGTGATATTAACGGTGATATGATGGCAAGATCAAAATCACAGATCAAAATAACCAGAATCTACCAGTAGAAGGTGTTTTTGAAGTTGACTTCAGGTTCAAAGAAGTTGCTAGCCCGTGAATGTTGAACCACGTCTGCGATATTTGAACCTAATGGCGGGCGTACACAGTGCGAGTTCGGACACGGGAGGTCGTGAGATATTTCACACGTTACGAGTCAGTTAACCTGATAATCGCGTCAAAGCAGCTGGCACAAGACTGTCCTGCACGAATTTATCCCGAGCCGGCGGCAATCACGTGAGCTTTCGCCCTGAACACAGAGACCGGAGCAGCGGAGCTTTCAATGTTGCAGGTAACTATTGGTATATTAAATTTACAGAAATGTGTGTGCAAATGATTTGTTGAAAAGCAAAGAATAGTAGCCATTCCTTTCAACATAAATAACTTGCGGGAGAGAGAGAGAGAGAGAGAGAGAGAGAGAGAGAGAGAGAGAGAGAGAGAGAGAGAGAGAGAGAGAGAGAGAGAAGTGTGTGTGTGTGTGTGTGGTTGTCTTTGAAACAGTGTTTACCAAAACACATAATTCGTTGCAAAAGAAAACCATAAACAAAGCTGATCAGGCGATATATATTTCATCATCATAAAGTGTTTGATAAAAGTCATCACTGATCAAAAGAGGTTACTTGTTATTTACTTGTTCGTTTTTACCATCAATATATATATTTTTTGCCACAGATCAAACATTCTGAATTTTAATTTCTAAATACATTGTGAGAAAAAAAAAAAACTATAGACACACACTAACATCAAGAATTAGCATATAAATCTCAACAACGGTTTAATGCAGAAATGCATGCTTTGGGCCATTAGTTTTATAATATGGTGACTCCCACCATGTATTGCTGCTTGAAGCATGTCACCATTGTTGAGATTCATATGTATTTTAAAAATCACAATTTACAATATCTGATCTGTGGCAAGAAATTATTGTTGGTGAAAATAATCTATTAATAACATAAACATTTTGGTCAGTGATGAGATTAGTGAATCATTCTACTTCATGATGGTTAAAACTATATCACCTGATCATCCTTGTTTCTGGCTTCTTTTGTAACAACATATGTGTTTTGGTAAACACTGTTAAAACACAACAAATTTGCATAAAAAAGCCAAGAGTCAAACGGCCCAACTACAGGAAACACTGATCACCATAATGGTGGTATTACAAAACCTATTATTTCCAATAATACATCAACATCTACACCTCTATTAATTATCAATAAGTAGTTAGTAATAAGTGAAGCTGGTAATGCTGTTTGTGGAGTTGTTTAATCCTCCTCTGCTAAGATCTCAGAGATTTAATGTTGTCTTTTATCTTCAGTTGATTTCATCTCCGGAAGTCAGTTGTATCTTGTGTTTCTCTTTTCTTCAGTGATTCTGCTTTTTATCACTAGGCGTCTTCAATGCTCAATCATCACTCAATTAATCACTTAATTATCTCATAAACTCTAACACTGCTTCAGTGTTACTTTTAACACCCTGCTGGTGGTTCCCATATAAACTATATCATTTAAACACCAGGGATTTTACTGTGCAGGAGCGATTCTATTCCATAGTATAATTTGTTTAAATAATTCACATAAGGTCCCAAGAATATGTTTTTTGTTTGTTTGTTTGTTTGTTTGTTTGTTTGTTTGTTTTCTAACAAAACTTAAGATAATAGGTGGATTAATGCATAGTGTGATGAATGTGGTGTTGATGGGCAAGCCAATGCCAGAATAAAGGCTATAATGGCTAAAATATAAACAAAAGAATAATGATAAAAGAATAATGAATATCAAGTCTCTTTCTGGCAGAAGTGTGAAAGGTTTGTCGATTGACAACAATAGAGCAAGAATGGAGCAGGTCTCTTTGCTAGACATCATACAATATACTGCAAATGGATGTTTATGCGGCAATACAATATTTGATAAGCATCTTATCTGCCTTCTCTTAAAAACTCCCCTGACATGCTCTTACAGAATGCTTGGTATGATGCATAAGTTTAGAGATATAATCCTCAGATTTGAAATGAAGCATGACCACACTACACTTCACTAAAGTGGCTTCACTTTAGGTGTGATTATAAGTTACTATATTCACATAATATGTTTTTACATTTAATAAATATATTCTTCATATTTTTTTTTCATTTAATAAATATATTCTTAATATTTTTTGTTTTTATGTTTGAGCTTATCTCCATATTAATAACAGTCTGTGTGAGTACTGTCAACTCTCAAGTGTTGTCTTTCTAAATACATGTGTATTATGTCTTTTCAGAATGATTTATGAGCAGCAACCTTTTTATTTTGGGTATGTTATTAATACTCCACTTAACTGAATGGTGGGTGTGGTCTGGTAAGGGGTTAATTACTTGTGTTTTGATAGGGATAAATTGCCCATAATTTCGAAACACTCTTCATGCATTTAAGTAGATAAAGACTTACTCATAGGAGGTTCGTCTTTGCTGTGTCTCCTGCGAGGAGGATTGTGAGCAACAATAACTGTATTGAAACACAAGTCTTGCATTATATTTGACTCATTCACAGTAATTGTATGAAAATATTCTTGATTAATTATTTTAAACTTTCATCCCTCTGATTCTCACCAGTGGTCGACATGTTGCTATTCTGTTTTCTTCTTTCTTTATTCTTCAGTCGATCATCTTCTCTGGTTTCTCGTCTGTCTGATCATCATCCTGTAAGAGATTCATCACAGTCCTGAGACTCAGAAAATGTGCAGTGGACATCTGCACATCTGTGGATGGATGTGAGCAGAAAGAATAGGGACTAGCTGTCTCACACTTAAGTGTGATATTGTACAGCTGATCATCTTCTCTGACTCCTGACATGTGATGTCTGTCTCTTCGTCGTCCTTTGAGAGATTTTAGGGATTTTCAAACAATAACACAGTCTATGTTCATTAGTCCGGACAATGTAAAGCTCCATCACAGTTCTGCAGTTTTGTGCATGTTGTTGCTGTTCAGTTTTCTATTTAACTAGGTTGAACTGGGAATCTCAACTAGAACATAAAGCTCTTCCTGAAAAGCTTCTGTGTGTCACAGGTTTGATTCCCACTGAACAAACACACACTACTGAAACACTCTCATATAGGATAGAAATACGCCACTCTTGGAATTACATAGAAAAGATTAAACTTAATTACACATCAGCAAATATTCATGCATCTCAACACTTAACACAATCTTTTATACACAGATTTGTTTCTGATACGGTTCTGTGACAGAAATGAAAGTGAAACTCTCTGATGTCCCTGCATGCTCACAGAGTTACTTGCATTCATGGTTAAAATAAGCTCATGTTTTAGTGCATTTCATACGTAAATGTCTTATTACATGCAGAGTATGTATAAGAAAGTATGTATCATACCTATAGGCTATAGTCTTCATTATGCTTATGTGTTAAATTCCCTGTTGCCATTTTGAGAGCAGGAAGAGATCTGTGTATGTGTGGGCGGAGTCAGTGACGTTTCAAAGCTGTCTTTCAGAAGGACAAAGTTCAAGCTACAATTCATGTGAGAATTAGTCTCTTAATGTGAATGAAGCACAATGACATCAGTATATTACCATAAACAAAAATATATGCATAATAAAACAGTACATCATTTGAATTGCATGCATGCTAATAAACAACTATAGCTAATAGTGAGAATTGGACCCTAAACTAAAGTGTTACCATGCTTTAATACTGTAATATCCAATGTTTGTGAAAGTATCATTATTCTCATGTAAGAATAGCAAGAGTAAATAGTGTTGTTTCGGATGTGAATGTGCACACTGTCCTCGAGTGGTGAGACTGTAGAACTGCAGCTTCAGATATTACAGTAGAAAAGACTGCAGTTACACACACTGTAGTCCTTATTTTATTCACTTATCAAGTTAAGTCATGATGTTTGTTTGATTCACACACAGCCATACATCTGTGCAGTCCATGTGGGTCAAAAGTATTGACTTAATAGAAATGGTATATTGCTATATATATTTGATTTATTTGTGTAAGTTAACTTTAAATTGCATGAACTGTAATGCATCGCTGCATACACTGTAAAAAAAAAAATCGTAAAATAACGGTAAAAAGTCTGGCAGCAAAGTTGCCAACCACTTACCGTCAAATTACAGTAAAAAAACATAAATTATTTTACGGAAAAATGTTGTTTTTTGAAAACGGATATTTACTGTAAACATTTTCTGTATTTTTACAGTCAAACTGCTGTAGAAAAAAAAAATCTCGTAAAAAGAAAAAATAATTTTATTTTAATATATAGTTGTTCTGTGTAAAATAACAATGAAATTATTCATAAAAATTCATTGAGTACATCAATTCAAATACAAATGTTTGTAAATTTATAGTTTTAATTTTTATTTGTATTTCACAACCTTGACCAATCTTTAATTAAGTACTTAATAGCAAATTTACAGTCAATTTCTGTTAAATTAACTAAATGTATAACACTGTTTAACTCAAGATTCCTTCAGGAAATACCAAATATGAGCATAACTGATGCATATGTATGCCATATGTAGGTTTACATAAATCAACGTTTATGTATGCATACTGCATAACAGAAATAATGATAATAATAATGCTCGGGACATACTGCATTTTCTTGTGACTTCCATATACAAATCAGCGTAGGACCGTTGAGCTGAACTAGAACAGATGCGAGCTGTTTTATACGAAAGCTTGTTTCTCAGGATGCTCCTTATTATCATGATGTCTGCATTTGCCCAAAGTACAGATAGATGGAATTACCAAACTAGAAACAAAGGCATCATTATATAATCTGACCAGAAATGTATTGAAATATTTTCTTTTATACATTAGTTAATATGACCTTTTTTAAATGATCAAAATGATTTGACTTTACATGGTTTTGCTTTTATAATAATAATTGTGGCCTTTGCCCCTTCATCTGAGACACACACACACACATATATCATTATTTATTTACTAATGTTATGTAATAATATTAAATTAAAGTAAAGTAACAAATGAGTTTATTTTTATGTGTAATGAGTGAATTTAATTTGTGTTTAGAATGTTACAAAACTAGTACTTAATAAAATATAAAAAGTTACTTGTGCACTTCCTAGGTCAAAGTTAGAGGACTAAATACACATTGTGATTTCCCTTCATCCTTGAAAAACTAATTTTGTTATTTATTTTTCAACTGCTTTTCAACTCCTTAAAAAAAAACCTTGAAACTGTTATAACTCAGCAACCGCAGCTGACTGAACCAATGCATGCTAGACGCTGTAGGTTTTACATATTTAAATATTTTTGAAGTGAATTTCTTTAAAACACATATTGTACATGAATCCTGCCCGACTCTCCCACCATTGTTTTTAAAATTATGAACTGGTGAAAACGGTGCGATGGTATTAGGACACTCGAAGGACAAATAGAAGAGAGGGGCCACTGGGGGAGTAAAGCAGAGTTTATTTTAGCTGTGGCAGGACATGTGGTCGGACTGGGGAACGTGTGGAGGTTTCCTTACCTCTGCTACAATACGGAGGAGGTGTGAGGCAGCAATAGTGTATTTCATCAAATTATTTTCAATGTATTTAACAGCACACTGTCTTAGCATTATGTCAGTGGTATTTTAAATAATGTTGTATTGAACTGGTGTGTTGTCAGGTGCGTTCCTGATACCCTACCTGGTGTTTGTGGCTGCTTGTGGGCTTCCTCTGTTCCTGCTAGACACAGCAATGGGACAGTTCACACAGGAGGGAGGCATTACATGTTGGCGTCGTCTCTGTCCTCTGGCTGAGGGTGAGAGTCATAAAGCAGCAAAACTGCTTCCTAAAGAGACCGTACAACTTTTAACAACATATGATTTCACTTTATGTCAGGCATCGGCTACACAGGACAGCTCATTCAGGTGTACAGCTGCATGTATTACATCATCATTCTGGCCTGGGCGCTTTTCTCATCTTCTCTTTCAGATCCCAACTTGCATGGGCCAGCTGTGACAACATGTGGAACACAGGTGATGATAAATAAATCAAACAGAACTCACATTACATGTGAATAATATGCTATAATAAAAAGTTCCCTATCAAGCTGCGTCGACTGACATCGAAATCAAAAATTATACATTAAAAATGAAAGCTGCAAGCAGCGATGAAAGGGCCCTCGCACCCGTGCCACCGCCACCCAGTGGCTTTAGGAAGACAGAGCACGATGGGCAATCTGCATTTGGGTAAATATAGTAAATACAGGAGTATGTAAAAGTATTTTGTATTTGCCACACTTCCTGCTACCAGCTGGTGGCACTATTGCTAAAACTGAATATTGTCATGTACCGGTAGAGGTGTTCAGGGCCGGACTTCTATCAAACATGTGAAGTTTGGGGCAAATCGGACATCGTATCCCTGAGTTACAACAACTTCCTGTTTGGTGGTGTTAATCGCATACATTAGCACTTAGGTAAGTGTTGCATGATTGAACATGTTTCTAATAGGTTTGGTACTTCATGGCATATTTAAATGTTTCTGGGAGTAAATTACAGACAGTGTAAAACATGTCACTTCCTGTTGGCAGGAGGTGGCGCTATGACAGTAACTGAATATTGGCATGTAGATACGTTCAGGACAGGACTCCTATCAACCATGTTTAGTTTATTGAACAAAGGCCTTTAGATTAGACTGACAAAATATGTGGATCTGCTTAAATCTCTAAGAGTTGGTTAAAGTACATCTGGAAATTTCAAAAACTGCACAAAATCAGAGAGGGAGTTCAAAATGGCTGACTTCCTGTTGTGTTTAGAGCTATGCTCCAAGAGACTTTTGTAGTTATTGGGTCATTGCATGCACCGAATTTCTTAACTGTACATGAAACGTAAAACCAGGGCAATACTGGGTGGCGCTAGAGCCATTTTGCCACCTACATCTGAAACCCATATCACATGTAAATTTTCACCACTTGAAGCGTGTGCAAAGTTTCATGAGTCTGAGCATGTTTAGGCCCTCAAAAAAGCGATTCATTTGGGAGGATGATAAACAGAACAAACAATAGAGTCCTCTCACCATCGGTGCTCGGACCCTAATAATCTCAAACGCATCTTTACAGAGTAATTGCAGAAAGCTGCAAAAATCACTAAAACCAGGACAATATTTTATTTCAACTTGGGAGTCAAGTTGACATTATCACCCTATTTCTACTCATTCCTCTAACAGGACAGAGACTTCCTGCAGGAGGAGCAATACTTCGGGTTTATGCAGGAATCATAGAGATGAATTTACTACCTTTTACTACCTTTTTTACTACCTCCAGAATATTTTTTACTACCAACACGACATCAAGCAGCAGCCCTTTTTTGGGGGGTGTGGGAGGGGTATGCAAAGCACCACTTACTACTTACTATAAGGTATAAGTGTGACACTGTCACACACATCATACATATTAGGTACACTAATGTTTAATTGTGATCATTACAAAAAAAACAACCATAATTGACAATGACAATATTAGTGTCGAGTTGAGTTTCAGTTGTCCTTATCTTAACCCTAGCCCTCGAGTTATCCTAACCATAACGTTAGCCCTTAGCCCTAATAAGGTGAAGAAAAACCTTGGCACTTCTTAAAAACAAATGACACTTAACAACAATAAACATTAAAAAAAAATTATAATAAAGTGTGTCACATCACACACACTTACCCACAAACACACATTCTCACACACGCAGACTTAAGCAGTGAAATTACTATCCAAAACAGCAATTTATTTCATCACATCTCTAAATGTGCTTCAAATATTGCACTGGTTTGCTGCTGAGATGGTGCGACGACAGCTAACCTTAAGTTGGCATGATTTGCCGTGATCTGTGTAGTGCTGCTAGCATCGCAAAACAACAAAATAGGGAGCTGCTCCCCCCTCACCCTCACCCATTAAATATTTTCAATTAGGGATGCACCGATACCACTTTTTGCAGAACGAGAACGAGACCGATACCAATACTTTCATTTGTGGTACTCGCCGATATCGATACCGTAACCGATCCCTGAATTTTCACTGCATTTGTAATTTTTAAATGTATTAGTAGATAAACCAAAAGAATATAAATCATATTAGTTGGCTTAATTTGTTCATCAAATATATATTTCCTTTAGATATTTTCATGCTTAATTAATCCTTCTAAAAAGCATGCTTCTGTTTCTGTCACTGTTCATTCTATTACTCTATCATATTTTATCTTGCATTTAATAGCACAGCACATATTTAGAGCTGCTCCAGCAGGGCTCAGCGCTGAGATTGGGTCAGTGGTACAAATGTTTAGACACCAGTGAAATACCAGTTATTTAATCCAATTTTGATACTACAACAAAAACTACCAGCCCAATAAAAGTAAGCAGTCAGTAACAAAATAAGAAAAAATAATCGAATTACAAATAGGACAAATAAATACAATAGAACAAAGAAAAGCTACAAATGAAATAAACAGTGTTTTTAGAGTTTTTCGGGTAGATTGGTACATACATTTGAATACAGTAATCAAATGTAAAAAAATTGCATATTCATTATTGTATAAATTAAATATAGATGGATATTTTTGTAAAGTTGAAAAGGGTAGACCATTTAATCAAGAGCAGTGAGTAATTTATTTGTCCTTTGTTTGATTAACATTAAAACACAGTAGCAGGTATATTAAAGTGCTGCCCCTTTAAGACCGAACGCACATTTGAACATGGCTACGTTCACATGAGATAACCAACTTTGTTTACTAGGATACTCGCCAAGACGGGCGTTTTTACATAATTTTGTGACGTGAAAGACAATTTTCAGTATTCGAGCGCTGAGGCGATGGTTTGCGGAGCGCGCTTTGGATGTTTGCGTTCATGGAACTTCTTGACCTGCACACGTCCAGTAATAATGTAGGGAACCATTTGTTATACATAAATCAGGTAACAGGTCATGTTTTACTTTACTAACATATACGATTTAGTTTTCATTCAAATAACACGTGCTGAGTGAACGATCAGGAGCATTCAACAGAAGTGTGCGCGCGCGCTCTCTCTCGTCAGTTAACGTAAATAATAAGCTAGATGACTCGTTATAATCTTCTTTGCCATTGACATCCGACTGAACTACAAACTTTCCACTGATGTCTGTTTGAAGGGATGTGCTCGAGCTCGACCAGCTCGCGCGTCTGTGCCGCTGCGCGCTCAATCCACTGCTCGCGCACCACAGCTAATGTTACTATATTGCGTTTAATATTCCACTAATAAGACACATTTACGTCATAGACAGCCTTATTTTTTTATGGAAACTCATATTGAGGTGGTGATGAAAAATTTACTACCAAGTCAAATTGCATTTATTACCTTTTACTACCTTTCAAGGGCCTTAATTTTGGTAGATTCTTTTTACTACCTTTTACTACCGCGCGGAAACCCTGTGGACACCCTGAAGAAAACATCATCCAACACATGACAGGAGGCATTCATATCTTTCTACAATGTTTATTCTCATCAAATAAAGCAGATTTCAGTTATTCTCATGGTCTGATGTCACTCTCCAACACTCACAGCCACTTCATTTCTGCAGAAAGTGGGAGAAAACTTAGTTTAATTAACCATTTAAAAAATAATTATTTTTATATTCTATATCATGTATTAAGCCTCAGGTTACCATAACTCAACATGTTTTTTCAGACAGGGATAACTTGTTTCATCACAGGCTTGAATGTCTAAACACTGATCTTGGGTCAGATTTGTTCCTTTATAACCCCAGAAACCATCAGAACTATTCTGACCCAAGAAAAAGCATTAAACTACACGTCTTAAATCTCTTTACTATAAACGCACTGTGATTGATACGTACCGCTGTGAATCAGGAGAAGCAGGAGCTCATGGTGTTTCTGCTCAAGAGAAGTGTTTCTGTGTTCTGTGAAGAGAAACAGGAGTGAGACGAGTTTCACACGGGATCACCGCTGCAGATTCACACTGGCTCTGGTTTCCTCAGAATATTTGGCCATCAGTTTAGGGGAGTTCAGAGGGCATCTCCAGCCGGGCCGGGACTCGGGCACATGGGGGGACAGAGGGTGGGTGGGCCCCAAAAATACCACAAGCACGACCCAGCTTTCAATGCAGAGTTTTCATCTCGGGAAGATCCAGCCGAACATGTGTGTGTGAACTGAGAGGATTGAGAAGAGGTGTTTACCTGCTCAGCACTGAGTCAGATCCAGACGCTCGCCTGGAGAGAGAGAGAGAGAGAGAGAGAGAGAGAGAGAGAGAGATGAGAGAGAGAGAGAGAGAGAGAGAGAGAGAGAGAGAGAGAGAGAGAGGAGAGAGAGAGAGAGAGAGAGAGAGATGAGAGAGAGAGAGAGAGAGAGAGAGAGAGATGAGAGTGAGAGAGAGAGAGAGAGAGAGAGAGAGAGAGAGAGAGAGAGGAGAGAGAGAGAGAGAGAGAGAGAGAGAGAGAGAGAGAGAGAGAGAGAGAGAGATGAGAGAGAGAGAGAGAGAGAGAGAGAGAGAGAGAGAGAGAGAGAGAGATCATGTGATCAGATTCAGCAGTTCAACAGTGATGACTTCATACCTGCACATTGTGTCTCAGAAAGAACTGGTTTGCCATCGTCAGTTATCGCATCAGACGGCACTTCCTGTCTCATCACAGAACACGGTCAACTTTACATATAAACACGACGCATAAATACTTTTGAACATGAAGTAACTCAAGGAAACTAGTGATCGGGGAAACAATGCTTTAGGAAACCAAAGCAAATGGTTCAATTGATACGAAGCACTCAAACGCCTCGACCCTGCTGGCCAGAACGCTGTTAAACAAACAGTCCAAACCAGCATAACACCTTTCACAAACCAACTGCTAATGTTTAACTGAAAGTATAGTTAATTAAATGCAACAACAAGTATTAAGTGTCTGTATAATACTAAATATTTCATTAATTACAGTGCTTGTTTACAGCAGTCACAAATCCTCGATTTTAAAAGTCCTAAATTGCAATTTACCGTGTCGATTATCTGGAACACACCGGAAGCGGTGCATTCAAAGCACGAGAACCCACGAACCGCATTAGACCGTTTAAAGCTTCACTAACACTCAGATTTTAAATGCGCTAATATATTTCAGTGCTATTGTGAATTCACAAAGGCTGCGGTTCGATTGAGTTAGTCTATGCGCTGCTGGTTTCAGAGTGAATAATTTACATGCGCGTGTGCAGGTTACGGGTTTCAGCGGCACAGTTCACAGTAAATGCCGCTCCACATGAACTCAGCCTCTGCATGGGAGTTTGGGTTTACATTAATGTGTGTTTGAGAACAGAGTCTGTCGTGCTTCAGGAATCACTGTTTATTTACACGCGTGGAGCGTCTCAAACTCCATCTCGGAGAGCTTGGGTTGCTTATAATGGTCATCTGGGAACGCAATGTGCGCCATTTCATTACATTTGTAACGCAAATTAATAAACCTACACAGGAAGATACATCAATACGTTTCTAAATATGCAAACGAGCGAGGGTTTCAACTTTTGAAATCGCCATGAACAAGAACAAGCACCTCAGTTCAAGAAGTTACAGCAGCTGCAACATTTCTATCAAAGTGGCCGAATATTAAAGATTAAGTGGACATTTGAATTAAGTGTTATTTAGCCAATATTAAACTGGGACTTGATCTGTGGAGCAAACACCAGTCCACTGGCGCCCTCTGCAGGCATTTGTTATACACATGGTCCATAAGTTGATAATATTCATATTATGCATGTCACATTACATACTTTAAAAGCATTCAATGAAACCATGATTATTTGCTTTTGATACTTTAATTACAGCCTCACCGTTTAAACTATTTAAAGGATAGTTTGATTAATCAGTCCAAGAAGAGACTAAAACTCATTTGACAAATTAAAAACATTTCCCAGAGTTTCAAACCAGTAATGATTAGAGATCTATACTGTGATTGATACGTACCGCTGTGAATCAGGAGAATCAGGAGCTCATGGTGTTTCTGCTCAAGAGAAGTGTTTCTGTGTTCTGTGAAGAGAAACAGGAGTGAGACGAGTTTCACACGGGATCACCGCTGCAGATTCACACTGGCTCTGGTTTCCTCAGAATATTTGGCCATCAGTTTAGGGGAGTTCAGAGGGCATCTCCAGCCGGGCCGGGACTCGGGCACATGGGGGGACAGAGGGTGGGTGGGCCCCAAAATACCACAAGCCACGACCCTGCTTTCAATGCAGAGTTTCATCTCGGGAAGATCCAGCCGAACATGTGTGTGTGAACAGAGTGAGGATTGAGAAGAGGTGTTTACCTGCTCAGCACTGAGTCAGATCCAGACGCTCGCCTGAAGAGAGAGAGAGAGAGATCATGTGATCAGATTCAGCGGTTCAACAGTGATGGACACAATATCTGCACATTTTGTCTCAGAATCATTCTGGTTTGCCATCGTCAGTTATCGCATCAGACGGCACTTCCTGTCTCATCACAGAACACGGTCAACTTTACACATACACATATATACATATATATATATATATATATATATATATACACACAATTTTTTTTTTAAACGCAATATTAAAAATGTATATAAATTGCAACACCCACCAATTCAGGGAACCCCGTGCCATAATCACAGTAAAACAGCCACCAGACAATCATGATGTAGTCACATTAGACCCGGCCTGCAGAAAGACAAACCGTGCAGTTTAACACTGACCGCCATTACTGCACGTGCACGAGTAAACCTAGTGCGATTAATAAAATCCCTGTAATCAGACTTACATAACTCAAGGTGGTCTGGAAGCGCTGTGCTCGCGTTTTCTTCGCGTGTGGTTCATAATGAACTCGTTTAAATCGCGAAAAACTCTTCTTTGGGTCCGAGAAGAGCTCACTATCCACGAGGGGCACGGAGAAAGAGAACGAGGAAGAGGGAGCGAGCGCCTTTATACAGCGGGAACGTCACGGCCCACGTGACACGGGGCGTAACCAATGGGCGTTACCCAGGGGTGTTCGAGTCCGGGGTTTTTGGAGTCGACTCCTATTCCCGACTCCTAATGAGTTGGCGGACTCGACTCCTCTACTCCATTTACTTTTAATCAAAAGGGTCAGGAATAAAATACAATTAAAACTTCTTTCCCACTCCAGTAATGGATGGGACATTCTGATCGACAAATTTTTATTTTTATTTTTTTTATAACAGTAATACGCAATACGCCCCCAACGGACGTCGTACACAGTGAAAAGCGTCGGAAGCGGGTAGAACAAAAATGGCGGAGAGATTAGAAGGTTTGATTCTGTCAATTCTGTATGATCTCTCTGATGAGGGTTATAGAGATATTAATAGGAAGGCTGCTGCGTGAGGAAAGTTGCTCAGGACGTTGACATGTCAGGTCGGCTAAAAAATGTGATATAGTGGTATAATTTATACCACTATATCATATTTAGTTCGATGTCTGCCTACAATTTAATTGTATTAACTGCCCTAATAACGTTAGCAAATCATGAAAATAAAAAAATTACATGACAACTTAACTTTTATTAAATTAAATAATGATTTTATAACGATAAGAATTCAGGTTTGTTTATCAGTATCATAGCAACGCTAACTTCCGCTGGAATTGTCGGATAGGAACCGTCCGTAGCTTTTCGCAAGAGTTCAATTTTTTGAACGCATCCGGATGACCAACGGACACGATTTTCTTCGCACCGCACTCGGTCGGACCCGTTTCGGACCCATTCGCATGCGGTCTGCGAATCTCCATAGGAAATGAATGACTTCCGGTCGTTTCGGAGCCGAATCGGAGATGATTTCAACTGCCAGTGTGAAGGCGGCGTAAGTTTTACGCTTTTTTCGTGTAATCGCGAGGTTGTGTCATGTTTATCAAAATACAACTAATAAAAAACATGGACGGCTACTTCATTGAAGACTTATGCTGAACTTTATTCTTGTGGAAACAGACGCTGTATTAAGGCTAGGCTACTAAAGTATTCAGTGTCTGAAACGAATTATTACATATATTTCACTTCAGCTGTGGTAAATCGGTAAAGTATGCAAACACAGCAGAAGCGTCACTACGGGAAGCAGAAAGTGTCCGACTTCATTTCTCCGTTTTCAGCTTCTCTCCTCCTGGAAAACTCTCACCGATTGGTTACAACCTTACAGTCTATGGTTACAACCTATGGTTACAACCAAAGTCCTTTTAGGCAAGTCATGCCACTCGGACCGCCATCTTGGCAACGCCTCCGGGCAGCTATTTCGGACCAACAAGACCAGGCTCCTCCTTTCTAAATGAATGGGCAGAGAGTCAGAACTGCACGTTCACTGGTAACATATGATAAAAATAGCTGAAAAGGTTTGATGACTTTGCCCCAAAATAAGGTTTAAAACGCCTTTTCCCCCACAGGTTATACTTTTACTACGCATGTGCAAGGGTTCACGACACCAACTTCATAAACGTCTCTATCCAGAATGCCGGTGTTTTCGTTTGAAAACGTATATTTTTCTCTCCGTTTTGCTCTTCCGTCCACACTGAGACGCCGTTTTAAGTCAACGAAAACGTAGCTTTTGGAATAGGCTCTCTAAAGCGGATAAATTTGAAAACGCCGTTTTCGCGTTGTAGTGGACTGTGAAGCCGGAGGTATCTGAAACCGATGACGTAAGTTACATTACATTTACATTTATTCATTTAGCAGACGCTTTTATCCAAAGCGACTTACAAATGAGAACAATAGAAGCAGTTAAACTAACAGTAGGACAACAATACGTAAGTGCTATAACCCCTCTCAGTTTAATTTTAGTGGAGATTCTTTTTTTTTTTTTTATAGAAGAGAAGAGAAAGTGTTAATTCTACTGAATCAAGTGCTGCCAAAAAAGATATGTCTTCAGCAGTTTCTTGAAAGTGGCTACTGACTCAGAAGTTTTGGTTGAGTTAGGCAGATCATTCCACCAACAGGGAACAGCCATGGTAAAGGTCCGAGAGAGAGATTTTGTGCCTCTTTGAGATGGTACCACAAGACGACGTTCGCTAGCAGAGCGCAGGTTTCTGGATGGCACATAAGTCTGAAGTAATGAGTTTAGGTAAGAGGGAGCAGTGCCAGTGGTTGTTCTGTAGGCAAACGTCAGTGCCTTGAATTTAATGCGAGCGGCAACTGGCAACCAGTGCAATTGTGTGAGGAGAGGAGTGACGTGTGCTCTCTTCGGCTCATTGAAGACTACTCTGGCTGCAGGATTCTGGATCAATTTTAGAGGTTTGACAGAGCAAGCTGGAAGACCAGCCAGGAGAGCATTACAATAGTCCAGTCTGGATAAAACAAGTGCTTGGACAAGGAGTTGTGTGGCATGCTCTGTAAGGAAGGGCCTGATCCTCCTAATGTTGTGCAAGGCAAATCTGCAGGACCGGGCGGTTCTAGCAATGTGGTCTGTGAATTTCAACTGATCATCAATTACAACCCCAAGGTTCTTAGCTGACCTTGATGGAGTTATGGATGACGAGCCTAGCTGAATGGAGAAGTTGTGATGAAGTGTTGGGTTGGCCGGGACCACAAGTAGCTCTGTCTTCGCAAGGTTTAGTTGAAGGTGGTGGTCCTTCATCCAGCCAGAGATGTCTGTCAGGCAGGCTGAGATACGAGCAGCTACCGTCGGATCGTCAGGCTGGAATGAGAGGTAGAGTTGCGTGTCATCAGCGTAGCAATGATAGGAAAAGCCATGTTTCTGAATCACAGATCCTAGTGATGTCATGTAGATGGAGAAGAGGAGTGGTCCAAGCACTGAGCCCTGAGGCACCCCAGTAGCTAGATGTTGGGTCTTAGATGCCACACCTCTCCACGACACCCTAAAGGACCTACCTGAGAGGTAAGACTCGAACCATTGGAGTGCAAGTTTAGTCATGTGATCCATGTTGTACCAATAGATATTCATGTTTACCGGTATTGTGACTGTTATGTGCTATTAACTTTTACACTATTGCTAAAATGTTACTTTGCACACAGTCCTGCAAAGATGACAGAAAATGTACTCACATTTGCTGTCCTGTGGCACAACATGAGAGCGGTTGCGTTTTAGACCAAACATATGGTGACTGAGTGTGACCTGGACGCATCAGTGATGGTGAGATATTTTGCTAAATAAAATTATCCTGTTAGAAGAATTGACCGACAAGTTTATTATTTATTTTTCCATCTGTATCATCTCGGTGAGCTTTTGTGAGGTTTCACGCATGCGCAGTAAGGTGAATTTAAAAGTTTCTCATCCACACTGAAACGTCGGAAAACACGAGTGTGGACGGAGAGCGTTTTTAAACGAAAACGACATTTTCAAATGTATCTGGATTAATGTCGCAAACCTGAACTGTGCGCATGCGTCAGTGGAACCAGACGATAGGCTTAAATGTTTCCCGGCTTGACTGTTAAAAGCAGACGATTGGCTTTCCAGCGGGAGGGGCGGGGCATGTGCATACAACCGCCATCTTTGGCATTACGGGTTTTCCCTATATAGTTGTATTGAGGATTGAGGAAGTGGCATGTCTCTATATAAATTGTCTCTGTTACAGCTTACATCCGATGAGGCCAAGGTTGAACCAAGAACCATAAACTGGAACATTTTAATACAAAAAATAACACAAAAAAATACAGAATCTATAGGCCTACTGGTAGTCGATTCCTGTCCTGGAGTCGATTCCGACACGGCTATTGAGAGTCGAGGAATCGACTCCCCATCAACCATCCAGAAGACTTCGCCTTGAGTTTTGGAAGGTTAAAAGTTGTAGGGCTCTAGAATAACAAAACGTGAGTGAAAACTCTGTGGAACGATCCCACAGCGTATTAATTTTTCCCCTTCCAAGTGCCCTAAGAAGCCTATAAAGGTCAATCAATGCAATTAATTGACATTTGATTTTAACAATCATAGCTGCACACAAACTGATAAAAGCCAGTGATTATTTATTGTAGTCAATAATTGAATCCCTTAAAAAATCCCCACCAAAATGACACATTTAAACGTTTTTTCCTTGAAAAAAATCTTCATGCCTTAAAATAGCTTGAATTTAACTCGACACCCTTGCCTCACGTAGTATACGTGGTTCTATGAATATGCAAATGAGCCCCGCCTCCACTCACTCATTCAGCTCAGAGATCCACTGGTTGACGATCACACGCTGATCTGATTGGTTACAAGGTAGTGTGTGACGTCAGAAATACCAGCGATTTCAAACCGTGTTTTTGAGACTGTCTTTGAGAAGTGTATTACACTTACTCCGATTTTGATATTTTGAACTTTCTGATAACTGAGTGCTGCAAATAGTCCAGTCATTTTATGAAAAAAGGTTGAACAAATTGCAACAGAAAAGCAAACTCAACTGATTTTGTATCCTCAATATGTCCTGAGTAAGGGAAAAAAAGCCCCAAAGAATCCCATTAGGGGAAAGTTTAGAAAAAGACCCAAATATATCCCATTCATACGCCTATTCATTCTTTTTCTATATATATATATATATATATATATATATACACTCACCGGCCACTTTATTAGGTACCCCATGCTAGTAATGGGTTGGACCCCCTTTTGCCTTCAGAACTGCCTCAATTCTTCGTGGCATAGATTCAACAAGGTGCTGGAAGCATTCCTCAGGGAGTTTGGTCCATATTGACATGATGGCATCACACAGTTGCCGCAGATTTGTCGGCTGCACATCCATGATGCGAATCTCCCGTTCCACCACATCCCAAAGATGCTCTATTGGGTTGAGATCTGGTGACTGTGGAGGCCATTTTAGTACAGTGAACTCATTGTCATGTTCAAGAAACCAATTTGAAATGATTAGAGCTTTGTGACATGGTGGAAGTAGCCATCAGAGGATGGGTACATGGTGGCCATAAAGGGATGGACATGGTCAGAAACAATGCTCAGGTAGGCCGTGGCATTTAAACGATGCCCAATTGGCACTAAGGGGCCTAAAGTGTGCCAGGAAAACATCCCCCACACCATTACACCACCACCACCAGCCTGCACAGTGGTAACAAGGCATGATGGTTCCATGTTCTCATTCTGTTAACGCCAAATTCTGACTCTAACATCTGAATGTCTCAACAGAAATCGAGACTCATCAGACCAGGCAACATTTTTCCAGTCTTCAACTGTTCAATTTTGGTGAGCTCTTGCGAATTGTAGCCTCTTTTTCCTATTTGTAGTGGAGATGAGTGGTACCCGGTGGAGTCTTCTGCTGTTGTAGCCCATCCGCCTCAAGGTTGTGCGTGTTGTGGCTTCACAAATGCTTTGCTGCATACTTCGGTTGTAACGAGTGGTTATTTCAGTCACTGTTGCCCTTCTATCAGCTCGAACCAGTCTGGCCATTCTCCTCTGACCTCTGGCATCAACAAGGCATTTCCGCCCACAGAACTGCCGCTCACTGGATGTTTTTTCTTTTTCGGACCATTCTCTGTAAACCCTAGAGATGGTTGTGCGTGAAAATCCCAGTATTAGCAGTTTCTGAAATACTCAGACCAGCCCTTCTGGCACCAACAATCATGCCACGTTCAAAGTCACTCAAATCAACTTTCTTCCCCATACTGATGCTCGGTTTGAACTGCAGGAGATTGTCTTGACCATGTCTACATGCCTAAATGCACTGAGTTGCCGCCATGTGATTGGCTGCTTAGAAATTAAGTGTTAACGAGCAGTTGGACAGGTGTACCTAATAAAGTGGCCGGTGAGTGTATATATATATAATATATATATATATAAATCAGATAGCCTACCTCATTTGTAAAAATCTAATTAACTCAAAATCTAATTTAGGTCAATTTTATTGAATTAACACTAAAGGTTACATCTTGTTTTGATGCACAGATTTCTTTCCAAACAATATTGTTTTTACGGTGATGATGATGAATGCAATATGCTGACAAATATCCCAGACTGAAGCATAAGGAAGGGATCATACAGTTTCGCACAAAACATGCGGAGACAACCAGGGGAAACTGTCTTCTATTATTTAGAGGTTTTAGTCTGATGTCCAATTACACTAATGATTGTTTTCTCCAGCAGTGGTTTGGGTTTCAAACGCCTCGTTCAGTGATATCTGTGGGGTAACAGGTGAACATCACCATAAAACACTCATGACATTCAGTGACCAGGACGAGATTTAAACTGAAGGTTTAACTGTTCTCAGGAGGACAAAGTATTTTACATAAATACCATCATCAGGTTCATAAAGTTATTCTTCTCTCTTTCTATGTCGTAACTCTACAGTTCAAAGGCCAGAGCAATGCAATGTCCTTTTTTTTTACATTGACCTGCAGTCTATAAAGTTTAATGGGAAGTTTCTGGAATTTTATATATATATTTTGCTTTGAACCACTGTGGTAATAATGTGGTTTATGCATGTAACATTTTTTTTTTAAAATATCTCTTTGGATAGGCTATGTGCCGTTTTAAAATATGTGCTATTTTAGTAGGCTATCATTGCTGTACTGTTAGGCTTAAATTTTATCAATATAGGCTACCTTGATTTTTAGATCAATTAATTAAAAAAATCACGTTTTGTTGTTGTTGTTAGTTTAAATAATTAAAATGTAGCCTAATTTTTGTAGTTTTGTTTCGTTTGTTATCGTTTTTATTAGTTTTAGTTTTTTTATTAGGCTACTTTTAGTTCAAATAAACGAAATAAAAATAAATAATTACGTATTTAATTTCATTTCAGTTAACATTTATTTCAAATTATATCACATTATATTATTTGTATTAAATTACTTCATATATTATTTTGTATTGTTTACTCCGGTGCCTAACCGCAGTAATAACCTTACAAACTATTGTGATTTTTTGAATATGTTACCACGGTAATAGGCTATACGTTTTTTTATGGCCACCACGGTAGCCTAATCTTTCGAGATCACCGTCATAATCTCAGCACTTTTTGGTGACGGGGTGTGTTCTTCAGATTGTCACACGGTCACGCCCTTTGCCTCTGATATTTTAATGTCATGCCGCTTTTCTGTCACTAGGGAGAGATATGTGAACTCTCTCTCGCGCGCGCACACACACACGCGCACGTGTTTAAACAGCGTCCCGCGGCACTGCACGCGCACTCACTGCAGCACCGTCCCGTCGCGGGATGGATGAACCGGACGCGTCACGTCAGTATCAGAACGGGCCCGCCGCGGATGCGCTCATGCACGGGGTGTTTACGGACACGGACACCGGGCGGTTCACGTACGCGCTGAGTCTGTCGGACAGCTGCCTCACGGTCCAGAGGATCAACCCCCCTTCACCACCACCACCATCAACATCATCCTCATCCGAGCACCTGGACCTGCGCGACTGCCTGGGGAGCCGCGCGCACCGGGGCGAGCGCGAGGACCAGGGCGCGTATCTGTGCGCGTATTTCTACCCGTACCGGCGCCGGTGGATGTCTTCAAGTCCGGTTCGCCAGAGAGACGAGCGTCGCTTTCGGCTCGTGCTCAATACGGAGGATAATAACGATGAGGAGGAGGAGGAGGAAGACGTGAACCTGCGCGAGGCGGAACGGTGGGCGCGCGCCATCAGAAACAACACCGCGCGCCGCACGGGAAACACGCACGGTAAGAAACTAACTTATTGAAGAGCGAAACACCAAAGTTAACCTCCTTTTCACTCAATATACAGGATTTTAAAGAGTAAAACTTTGTAACAATAACATCAACAAACATTGTACACAACTCTTAATGTCAAAACCATGTGTTTGCACACATATCTTGATAATACCATCGTAAGTTTTTTTGAAGTTCGTGTAAATACCATGGTACATGGAAGTCATTCAGTATGTTGTACATTGCCACAGTACTTTTAGTAAACATATATAGTTCTAGTTAGAACTTGCTTTAGCCAATGACTAATAAAAAGTATACTATAGAAATACAGTGGATTGTGTACAACGTATACAATGCAAATAGTAGCCTATGTGAACATGGTAATCATTCAGTAGTACTATGGTAAATATTTGGCTGTGTCATGCCTGTTCCTTACATTCACATGTGGTTTCACCTGTTTAACGTGTGAGGATAATGTGTGGCAGTTTGCCAGGAGGCATATGTGACATATGACCACGTACTGAACCAGTTTGACCTGCTGGGTGACGGTTATTACTGCTATTCATGAGGTAGTTTTACTTCTGGCTATTAGATCAGATCATGAATGGTTAGGTAGGCTCTAAAGCCAAAATAACATCTGATATAGATAGATATATGATCTTGTCGTGGTAAGATTGATTTCGTTTGCTCATGATGAACAGGAATAAGTGATGCTGAGAGGACATGAGGGGCTTCATATGGGACACGTCCATCTCCATCTGTCCAACACTGAGGGGGTTTAACCCTGCAAAGCCTGGCATATCAAATAACAGAACATCTATTACAGTTTATTGAGCCTTTAAAAAAAAATAGAATATATATTTGAGGAGGAAAAAAGCCAATTTTATGTAGTTATGCAGATTCTGATATTGATATGGTCAAAAAATAAAGCAGTGAGATCTTTATAACAGTATGGAGACTAACATAAAATGCATATAAATATTAGTCGTCAATAATAGGTCTTAGTAAGATGATATTTACTTAGTTTTATGATCAAAGCTCTGTAGTTTTAAAATATATAATACAATGCAATACAATGATGATTGACAGAAGCCTGATGATCATATTTGAGTCTCGCATCTGGTTTTTCTAAAAAGTGATGAATGGAGAATCAAATCTAAGTTGCTTAAGGGCACATCTTACTAACAATAAAAAATTACTTTTATGTTTACTTGATAAAAATCAGTGCAGATTTAACAGCAGAAAGACACGTGAAGCACGAGCTGAAGGAGGACGTTTGTACAATTACGTTTAAATGTCTTTTACTTGCTAATAATGTCTAAACTATTAATCAGACGAAGGCATGCAGTGCAACAGGTTTTCAGCATGTTTTGATCATGCGGATCATTTAAAGGCCTCAAATGTGCATCAAATATAATACAGAAGGCTTTATAGGGTTAATCAAAGTTTGCATCACTATTATTGCTCATACTAAGTATCAAAGTTGGTCCTGCAGCGTTTTAAGTGATTCCTTATATCAAGTGTGTTGTTGTGCTGTTACTTTACTAACTGATCAGACGCACCATTTTCACCTGCTGGACCAGAAAACTGCTAAAAAAATGTATTAAAAAACATTATGCAAGAGCATTATGCAGTCAAGTTTTGCATGAGCAACTAATATTTTCTGTAGTTTTATGCACGTTGAAAAGATATTTCTGGCACGATTTAGGCAATAGATACTGTAATTATGTCGTGCATTAACAATTCAGCTGTTTAAATGTTTGAGCACATAAAAATAGGACAGACTATTCCTGTGAGTTTCGTCAGATCCCGTTCAGGACTCTGTTACACACACGATGTGTCGATGCTGTTATCATGGTTACTCTGAGTTCTAGTGAACACGGTTTTTGTCCTCACTTGAACTCAGGAATGAAAAGAATGAGCCAAATCAAATAACTCCTCGCAGCAAAAAACATCCCTCCATTGACATCAAAGAATTCATAACAATACATATTCATGTACATATACAAATTAAAGCAAAAATAAAGACGACGATATCCGCATTCTAGATATTATAAATAAATATCGAAGTTCCACGGGTCAATGTAAACAAGTGGCACCGAAATAAATGACTTTTATTAGTATTTGTATTAGGACTCTTACTTTTCAGGATGATAGATTTGCCAACGTTTGTGAGATTTACATTTATTATCTATTAATCAGAAATATTAATCAAATAAATGCTGCTCTTTTGAACTTTAAGTTAATCAAACAATTCTGAAAAAAATGCATCACAATTTGCACAAAAATATCAAGCAGCAACTGTTTTCAACATTGACAATAATCAGAAATGTTTCTTGATCATTAAATCAGCATATTAGAGTGATTTCTGAAGGATCATGTGACACTGAAGACTGGAGTGAAGATGATGCTAAAAAAAATCAGCTTTAATCACAGGAATAAATGACATTTTACTATATATTCACATAGAAAACTATGGAAGCTTGTTTCCGCCACAGACTGAAAAATAAAAAAGGTAATTGAGACTTTTTATCTCACAATTCTCACAAAATAAAGTCAGAATTGCGAGATATAAAGTCGCAATTGCGAGATATAAGTCAGAATTGCGAGATATAAAGTCAGAATTGCGAGATATAAAGTCAGAATTGCGTGATATAAAGTCACAATTGCGTGTTATAAAGTCAGAATTGCGAGATATAAAGTCAGAATTGCGTGATATAAAGTCAGAATTGCGAGATATAAAGTCAGAATTGCGTGATATAAAGTCGCAATTGCGTGTTATAAAGTCAGAATTGCGAGATATAAAGTCAGAAATGCGAGATATAAAGTCAGAAATGCGAGATATAAAGTCAGAAATGCGAGATATAAAGTCAGAAATGCATGATATAAAGTCAGAAATGTGAGATATTAACTATTCTGAGGGGAAAAAAGTTAGTCTTTTTTTTCCTTAGAATTGGCCTGATAACTCGCAATTGCGAGTTTATATCTCACAGTTCTGAGAAAAGATGTCAGAATTGCCAGATGTAAACTCGCAATTGTGAGAAAAAAAGTCAGAATTATGAGATAAAGTCTCAATTCTGTCTTTTTTTTCTCGCAATTGCGACTTTATTTCTCAGAATTGCGACTTTATATCTCGCATTTTTTAAAACTTTTTTTTCATTTTATTCAGTGGCGGAAACAAGCTTCCATAGAAAACAGCTATTTTAAATTGTAATAATATTTCACAATATTGCTGATTTTACTGTATTTTTGATCAAATAAATGCAGCCGTGGTGATATATATACACTTACTCGTATATATATACATGCTTCCTAGGCGGTCGACTGAGCATTAAACTGACACGTTAGAGGGCATCTGAATATCCTATAAAACACACTTATCATCAGTTTGAAGCTCTCAGATAGTGGCATGTTCAGTGTGTGTGCTGCGGGCACAGCGTGGCATCACTACTCACTGGCTCAGTCACTCTGCATTCACATGTTTAATTGATGAGCTTGTTTCAGCATGTGTGATCTCGAGCAGACGATAATACACTATTTAACAGAATACATGTATTTTAAATGAGCCTCCCTGTATGGCACAGAACTGTCACATGTGAAAATGTCCAGCTTTGTATTATGAAGCAGAAAATAATGGTGAAACGTGATTCATTCTTCTTTCTGAAAGCCGAGATGCCCCGAGACACTCTCGTGAGAATCTTTCACGATGGTTAAAGCAAAAAGATGACGGCAGTGTAAACAGGATCTGTTTAGTAGAGGGAGGGTTTGGGTTGTGCTGTTTTCTCTATTATTGCGCTCGAAGTTTACAGTAATCAGTGGGTGGGTGTATTGGAGAATTTTAAAGCGGTCACATGGTGCATTATTTAATCATCGTAGGTCCACTAATGTCTTTTTGGATCAAAAAGTAAAAAAAAAAAATGATGATTCATTTTCCGTCCTCCACTCACAGTATTCACTAACTCTCTGATCTATAACACACTAAACTGGAAATATGATCTGCTGATAGCCAATCTAAATGGATGATTTTATGCAACTTCCTGGAGTTTTTGTATTAGTCTGTATGGAAACAGTCTGTTAATGAGGTAGCAGGTCAATACAACAAATGCTTTTGAGGATGATTTGCCCAAGTTTGCAAGTTTACTAACATCAAACAGATACTTTAAGAAATATATTTGAGCCACCTAATAACTCTCACAATCAGGCTGCAGCAAAGGCAGAACTGACACCGGATCTAATCGCAGCAGTCATATTTATTAACAACTTAAGCAATATTATAAACACACTAGAGGACAGAAAACCAGGAGTATGCAGGAGAAACAACAAAACTATACAGCGACGAGAACGGACAAAGAACGACTCAAATTGAGGGCTATAAACACACAGTAACACAAGAGCTAAACAAGGAGCAGGTGGATCAAATCAATGAAACAATGAGTCGCTATGACAACAATTTAGAACATTCTAGAAACCATGACAAGTTTGAACAGGAACAAAGGAAACAAGAACTAACACAGGTAAATCATTTACACCCACAGTAGGCACCGTATGCAAATACATCACCGAAGTGGAGCGAGGGATGCCAAAACCCTGGTGGTGGGAAGGGGGGCTAAACAAAAATACTGGTCCATGGGGGAGTAGGCGGAGGAAGAGACCATAGGATGACCCTGATCGAGGCCAGGAGGAGGATGACCCACGACAGAACCGAAGGAGGGAGGAGCCAGGGGGAAGTCATGAGCCGACCTAGCAGAGGTGAAGCCGGGAGAGGCAGAGTCCAATGACCTAGCGGACAGAAAGACCTAGCTAGCTTAGCTAGAAAGACCCAGCGACATCAGAGGACAAGGAGGCAGATCTGCGGTGATGAACAGCCGAGGTGGAGTCAGGGTGTCAGATGACTGAGGCGGAGCCGGTGGGAGGGAGGACTGATGAGGAGCCAGAGAGAAGGAGCAGAACTACTGAACCGGAGGGGTGGACAGAGGCAGAGTGATGAACGGAAGGACGATGGTCCCAGGTGGAGCCGAGGGAGCGAGGAACCAAGGAGGAGCCCACTGGTCAATTGGCCAAGGTGGAGTAATGGGTTCGGAGGCCCGAGGCGGAACAAGCAAATCCTCACAGCAAGGGAGAGCTGACGACCGAGAAGCCCAAGGTGGATCCGAGCCGCTGGGGCAAAGATATGGCCGAGGAACTGGATGAAGTCGATAGAGGAGGAGGGAGTGGGAGGCTGGGCGGTCCAACGGTGATAAAGGATATTTGGGGTTGGGCGGCAAAGAAGACTTGGAGCCAGGCGAAACTAGCGACGATGCCAGGAGGGACCAGTGGAGATGAGGAGAACTCGAAACTGTGCGGGCCTGGCGGCAACAAAAAAGGGACTTGGAAGCTGGACGGGACTGGCGGAGACAAAGAGAATTGGAGCCAGCGAAAGAGGAAGGGCTTCTAGGAACAGGAGGAAATCGGAGAATCCATTAATCCAGGCAGGGGAATACAGATTTCCGAGGCTGGAGGATGGGTAAGAGATCACTTTTCATCATCCAGCTCCACTAACAATCCCACTGGGATAGACATTCGAACCGACTCACACACCTGGTCAGACTTAACAGCGGGTATTGACTTCAGGATGGACATGGCTTCAGGCTCGGGGTCTGTGTCTGCGGTGGACTCAGGCTCATGGTGGGCTCAGAGGAGTGCGCTGGGTGGACTGCAGATGCTGGGGGATTTAGATCCTCCTCGCCTTCACCGATGGTGTAGAGGGATCCAAATCAAAATAGCACCCAGTTCACATATTCTTGAAATGTCCCTAAAACACGTGTAGATGATGTTGTTTGGGTAATGGACGAAATGCGCAAGATCTAAAAAAAACTGTATGTGCTCCTCAAGGGATTAAACACAACCAAACTATACAGCGACGAGAACAGACAAAGAATGACTCAAACTGAGGACTATAAACACACAGTAACAAGAGCTAAACAAGGAGCAGGTGGATCAAATCAATGAAACAAAGTGTCGCTATGACAACAAATGAGAACATTCTAGAAACCATGACAACTAATGACCAGGAACAAAGGAAACAAAAACTAACACAGGTAAAACAGAAACCTCATGTAACAATATAAACTAGCCTAAGCTAGATATCCATGAGCAGAACTGTATATTCTGTTGTTTGTGTGTAAAATAATTAGTACATAGACCCATAACATATGAACCAACTGAAATGTTCCATGCCATTTAAATATCACATCCATGGACTTTCCAAGGCTTTTCACATTCAGTAATTTCAGAAGGAAATCAGATGGAGCCTCTAATGATTTACAGTCATGCAGAACTCAGGAGAGTTTCATTAGCGCTGAACCTATGCTGAATTAATGCAGTTTCTGAAGCGATAGAGAGAGAGAGAGAGAG